>NW_011354978.1:0-1612 GCF_000735185.1 Notothenia coriiceps
GAAGGATAAGTACTGTACCTATGCAGGTGATCATGTACAAATGAAAACACCAAAATGAATATAATGAAGTATTCCTGCAAACAGATCCTAAACCTAAATCCTACAAATTGCCTGTTTCCGAGTTCCAAATTGGGGCTTTCATTGGAACAGTTTGGTTTGGTTTTATTCCGTCACAAAACAATATGTTGAGACTTAAAGTGGACCTATCATGCTATATTTGAATAATATAGTGTAGGACCATACCTATATACTGTAAGGCATATTTATACTTTTTATTTTTCAAAATACCAAACAGATCATGCATTTTAGCCATTCCTCATTTCGCTCAATTTAACACTGTCTTTGCATGGGCTGATTCTGTGAGAACAGCACCATCTACAGGCTTGGCATATGTACTACAGTGTCTCCAGCGCTTTCCAATGGCAATGCCCGTGGCTGTCTCCTCCTGATTGGTGGAGTTGGCCCAATAGCCGTAGCGCCACTTTTGTGACGTCATAGAAGTGTTCAAATCTGGATCATTCTGTATCAGGTCCGTTGCAGCCCCTTTTTAAGAGATTTGGGTATGGAGGAAAATAGAGAGGGTTGTGTTTTCTGACACTTGGTGAGTTCCCTGGAACACCGGGGACACATATTCATGTATAAAAGACGTACAAAAGTGCATTTTGCATGATAGGTCACCTTTAAATGTATTTGTGATTATGAATAAATGATCTCTGACCCCTGATGTGATATCAATTCTTCACACATAAAATTAAAATGATGTCCGTCTTTTAGCTGATGGCAAAGGATGAATAAACGGGTGATTATATCCATATGTGTTGGTGCAGGGTCACCTCAGAGGTAAAGGGGATTTAATTTAACCACAGAAGCCCCACCTACTGTGACATTGTTTTTCTCGAAACCAAGACATACAGCTTTGGTGTTCCTTCATTTTCAGCCCTAGGGTGAAAGGCAGCACTAAAATCAAGCTATGGTTTTCCTCACAATCCCCAAGCTTCCATTCAATCCTACAGGCTCGGCTCTAAATGAAGGCCCAGTGGCAGCTTTACGACCTTTCAGGAATAAAAGCCAAAGCAACTAATCCAGCCCTCCCACCAACATTGTCCCTTTTAAACCCACAAAGGACTTTCCCTCTGCAGCATGTCCGGTACAAACAGCCAACTCTCCTCTGAAGTACCATCTCCAAGGCAACGTCAACAAGGTCCATTTCCTAGAAAGATACTGTAGTAGGGACATTTAAGATACTTTAATCAATACCTAGAAAAACAAGGCAAATGACAGTGAAAGAGCAACACCTTTATATCAGAAGGAGATTAAATAAAGACACAAGTAGCGGATAAAGAGGTTAAAACAATTTACAGCAATCTGACATTTACAGCAATCTGACACCCTCATCAGCACCCCCCACCTCCTCTCCTGGCTCCCCCCCTTCACCTCACAGCCCCTGTCCCACTTCTTCCCTGTGACCCCCATGCAACTGTCCCACTTCATGACTGGAATTAACTCCACCTGCACACTTGACCCAATGCCCTCCAAATTTGTTAAAGAGAGCCTCCCTGCCATCTCCCAGCTCATCGCCACCATCATTAACTCCTCCCTCAGATCTGGATCA
>NW_011354979.1:0-3415 GCF_000735185.1 Notothenia coriiceps
TCTTGTGTCCATATCTTTCTGTTTTGGTGGTCATGCCACACCGTGCACATGCATGCATGCATATTTTACCATGCGCGAGTCATGGTAAGATATCTGGATTAAGAGGTTGCTTTTTCTTTGCACAGCATGAAAGAAAGGCCAAATGAATTGGCTGTGATTTTAGTTTTTTTAAGCAGAGGTTGAGTTCAATAATTTGTACGGCCCTCGGAGGATGTTGTAAAAATTGAAAGGAAAAAGGTTCCCCACCCCTGCTGTAAATAATAATAAAAACCCTTGATTTATAACTTAACATCTCTGTCTCCTATTGATCTGAGTATATTATAAAGAATAGCCAGTTAATTGAAGCATTATAGCACAGGCCTTTGTCAGATGGTATATTACGCCGTTTTTTTCCTGCTTCGAATAGTTCTCTCTTTTTTCACCATACCTGTGTTTGCATCACTGTATAATAAACATACATACATACATACTGTATGTTAAATGGATATATCCGCCTTCTTTCATTTATCTTTCCATTCCCACAACAATATACATAAAGAAATGGCATATTTTGGACATAGTTCGAATGGTGATTAATCATGATTAATTAATTTTTTAGCTGTGATTAATCTGATTAAAAATTGTAATCGTTTAACAGCCCTAATATATATATGAGCACATATCAAAAGATCCACTCACCTTTCTCAGGCTCTGCACCGTTTGTGTTCTGAATTTAAAAAGACAAACATGTCTATGAAGAAGATTTGAAACGTTTTTTTTTATTTAAGCTTAAATGTTGTTATTAGGAAAATATCCCCTTTACCTTTTTATCAGTTTTCTCCTTCCTGACCTTTTCCTGCAATGAGTTCACAAAAGAGCACAGTGAAAGAGAGCAAAGCAAACACAATTACTGCAGGAGTCTAACATGGGCTGTTTACACAGTGCACCTCATTCTGCTGCTGCTCCATTTTAGTCAGCAGGAATTTAGAGTAGATGTTGCTCTTCTGAAGCAAGTGCTGCAGTCTCTTGAAGCGCATGTCATGAGGATCCGTCTTCCGCGATACCCGGGCCTTGTGAAGGAATAATCATACATTAAGTAGTTTGAATAGTTCTTCACCGTACCTTTCTATGATCATCATTTACCAACTTTGTTTGTTCTTCTACAAACAGTTTTTATCTAACACAACTAAAGTTGTTTGTTAAGGAAATAAACACACCTCTTCCATCATTTTCTTTTCCTTCTTTTCCCCCTCCTCCATCAGCTGCTTCTCCTCTTTCTCCATTTCTTTTGTGATGATCACTCCAGAAGTCATATTCTCAGATTTCACACTGACATCTTCAAAGCAAGAGCAATGATAATGAACACATGATTGATAGATAGATAGATAGATAGATAGATAGATAGATAGATAGATAGATAGATAGTGATCCAAATTTGGGAAATGTTTGTGATGCAGCAGCATAAAAAGCACAAGGCAATGTACATAAGAAAAATTAAGATACAAGAAATAAACAATCCAAAATATTTCAGAAATAGAAATAAAATAGCATTACAAATTTAAAAAGTTGTCCTTGTTTCAGAAAAACTATCATATCTTTGCAAAGTTGATCAACTTTCATTAGTTACTGCATTTGACAAACTGCATCACTTCCTCATTATGTCGACTTTCAAGCAGTTAATCTCAATTGTATAAGGAAAGGAAAGAAAGCCCCTTGGTACCACAGATGTGACTCCCTTGTGACTGACCGTTTGCGGCTCCAGTCTCCATTGCGGTGCCAAGCGGCTCTTCGGGCTCATCCGGTTTAGGGCAGTGAGGGGACCCACTTCGGCTTTCTTCCTTCGGGCTGTCAGTAAGAGGAAGAACAAATATCAAAACTCAGGCAGCTCTTAGAGGAGTGGAGACCTCGACAGTCACTGTGCACATGCAGTTCTCAAAAAAGCGCAGAAATGTTATCTCATGCCAGACTAGTAACGCTTTGGTCTTTTGCCTTAATGTCAGCGCGTGTCACAAAGACGGTAAACAACCATAAACAAGGAACTCAGATCCGGTCAATAACTTTCACAATAAAACTTCTTAGGCCAACGTTACGAGGGAGAGCTGGAATGAGAGGGCAGATTTATCTTTTACTCGCTATCTTTACTTCCGCCATTTTCTTCCGCAGTGCTGCACACTTTTGTACCTTTATTATAGGCGGGGCTTCTACATTTCGCGCCACGTAGGACGAAACTACTACTTGTCAAATAGGGTGGTATGTGATTAAAGTGCAGATATTGTAGAATTGAATAAGTTAATACCATCATCAAAATTGAATAAAGCCAGTGATACACGATTATAAATGAGGAGTGAAGTCACATTTACCTTCTACATAGAATTCCATGCACAAAAAGAAATACTAACAAGACAACAACCCCTCTGACCTGAAATATGTACCCGCCCTAATCTGATATTTCCCGCGAAAGGCAAATGCCGGTGTCGGTACCAGATGTGTTCGGGGTACCATATGTGTTCGGGGGCCGTCTCTTACCAATGACTTCACGCATTGTACGCATTGTGATTGGCTGTACGGTAATTTACCCAGGGGTGCTCGGGGGCAAATCACATCTACAGATCATGACGAACCGAATTTAACTATTCATATGCTCCTAGCGTGTGAAAATGTTTGTGAAAAACATGTTAAAAAAACATGAAAACGGAGCAATGGCTGTACGCCATTGGCTGTACGGCAACTCAAGAACATCCGAACATTTAAACATTGCCTTCACTTCATTCTTTACTTTGTCCGTTATTATATGTAGAAGATGAACTACCTCTCTGAAAGGTCCCAATGTGTTCATTTTGATGGGCTGTCTTCTGAGTGGTTAAACATCACTAATGATTTTTTGACTTCTGACTGCTTTGAATATATAATTACACCACAATAAGGTTTTACTATCACAGTGCACTGAGATGTGTGACAAACTGTAAAGCACTTAAGCACCACTGTACACTGTAAACCAAGGCGGTTTTGCCATCACTTACTGTACTGAGGCTCAGTCACTGGTACATTTTCATTTACAAAGCCATGTTGGATAAAGTACCATCTTATATCTGCTCACTGATCTCTCTGCAAATTGAAAGTACTTATTGCCTGAGATCTCATGCTGTGGTTTTATTAAATGTGCCAAGCGCTAGGACTGTCTTAGGGAAGAAAGCTTTTAGATGTGCAGCTACACTAACTTGGAACAGTCTGCAAAAAGAATGTAAAATTACCAAGCTGGTACCACTACATGTTTTTAAAGCTCGGTTGGATGCTCCACAGTCAGATGCTGTTGGTACCTGTACATGTGGATAGATATGTAAATTGTAATCCCTGTAATTTTTGCTGTATAATATCCTTTTGTTGTTCTGTTGTTTATGTTTTTATGTCTTCATGTGGAACCAACTGCTGCAGGTCT
>NW_011354980.1:0-13922 GCF_000735185.1 Notothenia coriiceps
GGTCCCCCACTGTGGGAACGCTCCACCTGCTGAGTAAGGCTTGGTGTAAGAACTTAATGCAGTCGGCTGAATGACTGCATTCTATCACAAGGGGGCGCTATTCTGCAAGGTTTGACTCATATCCTCCTGCATGACGCATCCCAACTCTCAGTGACTGCATTGTCCCTTATTAAATGATTTGAAAGTATGACCAAACATGTCATCTATTTATTTCCAGGCTGACGGCAACAATGTAATTCACATTTCAACATGTCGGCAACACTTCTAGAGTCAGATCTGAGCTGCAGCCAGTACCTGTTTGTGATGCTGCATCTGCAGTCTCTCCAGCTTGCATCTCTCCGTACGTTCTCTCTGACACTCGTTCTGTGCCTGGTGAAGCTGAACCAAACACACAATAACACAATTAGTGGAGAAAAAAACCAGAGTAATTCAGTTATGATTGTAATTTAATGCAAGAAAGAAAAAAAGCATATGTTATCATGCCACACACACAGGACAGTTAAACTGTAAACACACAGCTTACCTGATTTGTCAAATTAGTGATCTGACCCTGGAGTCTCTCAACTTGCCGCCTCAAGTCCTCCTTTTCCTCGTTCATTCGCTCCCTGTCACTTCTCTCTTTTCTGAAGTCTTCTTCAAAGATCTTTACCTGAAGTACAAAACAACAACAAATACAATCAGTTGAGGAAATGAACGTATAAGTGCAAAAAGAACCATGTACTTGTGAGTGTATATTTCAACTAAAAACTGACCTGTTCCTTTAGTACAGCAATTTGAGTGAGCAGTTCCTGTTTCTTCAGGTTATTGGCTGCATCAGGAAAGTTAGCCTGACCCGGTGGTTTTTGGGAGGATGAAGGGGTGTGCAGGTTTAAGGCTTCCTCTAAGGCCTGATGTAAGACAAAAAAAGTATTAGAGGAAACGTCTCAGTGGAAAAGATGCAGTAATAGATTAAGAGATGAAGTGCACTCACCCTGTTGAGGCGTTGGATCTCCTTCTCCTGGTACTCCCTCTGTTTGCTGAGGGGTAGCAGCTGATCTTGCAGGTAGCGAACCTTCTGCTTAAGCTCAGTGGTCTCAGAGTTCAGGCACTCCTTCTCCCCCTGAAATAAAACGCACAGAAAACATTGAAACACCTTTCTTATTTCATTCAAGAAATCCCTCAAAACTCCTAATCCACTAGCCCCTCCCCCTTAATCCACGTAGTTTAGCACTTTTTACTTTTGTTGTTATTTTTTTTTTCTTTAATTGCTTGTAAACCGCTATATAAATGACTTATTATTAGTATCTGAATACACTTTTTCCTCCCTGTTTCTGTGTCCAAGTTTTGAAATGTTAGACTTGTTTCCACCTTGGTTTTTAGTCTTGGTGGTTCTCACCTGCACATTTTCAATCTTGGACTTGGCCAGCAGCAGCTTCTTGTCGTAGTCGCGCTGCCTTTGCTCTCGCTCTGCCTCCAGCTCCAGCACAGTTTTCTGGGACTCAGCCAGCCGTTGTCTGAGGTCTGTGATCTGGAGAGATGTTTTAAACCATTTAGTCGTGTGCAGAATTCACCCAGTACACAGTTCTAAAATCCAATTCTCATGAACACAAACCAAAATGAAAAAAAATGGTTACCTGATAACATCTATCTGGTAAAGATGAAACATCAGCTGTTGTGTGTGTGTTTGGATACAGCTTTAGAAATGTGTGTTATACAGTTATAAACTAAACCACAGCAACAAGGAGAATTTGGGGGACACACGCAGTTCTGTTTTGTGTAAAATATGAACAAACCGAGTGACGCAAATGGATATATATCTAGGGTTCTGCGGTGTAACCCAAGGCTGCATGGTGTCCGCGTAACAACAAGGTGTGAATGTAGGTTTGTTCATGATTGTGGGTGTGCACACGCGTAGGTGTGTGAGTATGAGTGTGAGAGTTTGTGCATATGTGTGTCTCTGCTGCCCTCTGACTGCACCGCAGGAGGAAGTCAGCGGGTACAAGAGAGGTGAGGGGAATTCTCACCGAGGTGTGACAAGCCTTGTGGTAAGTATGTTCAGATAGCAAACTATTGCAAAATTGCACCTTTCCACTGGACACACACACACACACACACACACACACACACACACACACACACACACACACACACACACACACACACACACACACACACACACACACACACACACACACACACACACACACAAAAGGTATTTCCAAATTGCAAATTGCCTGCCATGTGTCAACTCACTTAAGAAAACATGACAACTCTGATGGAAAGGGAAAACATTTTTTATTTTTCCACTGGTATGATGCTAAATGTGTTGAATAGAGTTCATTTTAAACCAAAGGGCTGTCCATTCTTACCACAAACATTACTTTATATTTAGTGAACAATGTATAGATACTCAATTTTTTGCAATGTACTGCACATGTTTCCTTGTACAATTTACAAGTGCTTTGAATATAATTTTCTTGAAAATGTCTTTCGAATTAATCAATCGAAATTAAGCATTTAAAAAAAAGACCATACGTCGAACTTGTTTGAGTTAGACTTGAAATGGCAAGAACAACATGTTTTTTAGAGGAATTCGGAGCAAATTAGACATGAATTCTCCAGTGACGTCTCTATAGAAGTTGAATACACAGCAATGTCTTCCCACACCCTTCACAACAGCTGTAAAGTCATTACTGTACCTTCTGTTCAAACTGTGACTTCATGGAGTTCCACTGAATGTCCCACTGCTTGTTCACCTCCAGTACCTGGAAGGATTGGCAGAAAGTGAAACAAATGACAATCGACATAGGAAACTAAGCACACAGAGACTTTCCCCTATGGCTCAAAGAGGATGAGCAGTAAGCACAGAAAAAGACTCACATCCTTTCTCTGCTTCTCCAAAAGCTTGATCTTCTTTTCATACACCTCAACATCACAAGGCTTAGTTGGGGTTTTCTCTGCAGCTTTTCCACTCTGGGGGCACACAAACCATGTCTTAATGCACAACTTTCCTCCATTACTGTAACATCACATGGTGACTGGGGAAGTTTTAAGTCACAAGGTAATTGAGGAACCTTTTCTTAAAAAGGGTAAAGCTTTACATAAAAATGTATATGCCATGTTAGCGGAGCAGATTTATCAATATGAAGTCATAAAGGCAGGTCAAGTTTATTTATATAGCACCTTTCAACACAAGGCAATTCAAAGTGATGTCTGCACATGGTGAAAAAAACATTTTACTATGTAATTGAACTACCTTCTGCGGTGTGGTGGCCTCCATCTTGGGTCTCACAGCGGCTGACTCTTCCTTCACGGGTTCCTCTTTGGCCTCTGGAGCTTCGGTGTCAGGTAGCGCTGTCGTTGATGCCGCTGCTCCTCCTGTGACCAGCTCCTTAAGTTTCTGATTCTCCTGTCTGAATAGGCAAGGAAAGGAAATTGATAGCGTTTGTGAGCAAGGTCCCTTCCCGGAGGTTGTTGAAGTTTGAACAAGGCTTCAGGAAGTTCCTTTGGGAAGAACCTACTATGCCCGCTGGGCTCAATGACGCAAACAGAAAGCAGTGGTATAATCCCCCATCAAAATGAAAGCAAGTATCAAAATGCAGGACAAAGTCAAAGTAGTGTAGGATTTGTCATCAAATATTAACAGAGGGCTGCTTTCAATACATTCAAAAGGTTAATGAGAAACAAAATGTTCCTATGGTTGGAAAGAAAATTACCAGAGGAATTAGAATAATCTGTCAATAGTGGTTGTATTACCTGTAGGCAATACAGTGCAGATGTTAAAAATATATATTTGACCTTTCTAACAATACAGGTGCTGCTCCAGCAGAAGCAACACAAAGCACAGTCAAGTGAAAAAGAGAACATTAAACACATTACTTCAGATGATCCAAGTCATGATTCCTGATATGATGATCCTCTTCCATTTTCTTTCGAAGCTCATTGTTCTCCTGTCTGAGCTGCTCACAGAGAGTCTACAAAACCAAAAGAAGAAACAATCACTTCAACACATGAAAACACAGAAAACTTGAATTCAAACATAATCCAAGTCATTGCAAATAGTGCCGTATATATATTTGTATTCTCTCCTCAGAAATATTTGTATTAGATTTTTTTTTTTCAGACAACAGCAAACATCAACACATTACACATTTACCCCTTCCCCAAACAGACCTGAACAATATGTGCAAGGATATGACATCTCTGGAGTACAAAACAAAAAACAAGAGACAGTAGCTGGAAGTCTAGGACAATAGAAATAGTGCTGTATTTTTTAAATAAAAATTAGGCCAAGTTGGTTTTTGGAAGTTCCAAGTCGTGACGCATTTTCACTGGTACTGGCAACAAATATGCAGCCTCCTCTTTGTGTGAAAGATAATGTCATATAATCCCTAAAATTTGTATTGGAAGTATTCTTTTCAGATTATACTGCAAGTCTATTTCTTTTGCAAAGCACTGCACAAAATAATGTTATTAGTTAAAAAGACAGTTTGCTCAAATAAGGAAAGCTTGAGATGAGTGCCATGTGCAGTAATTGTTGTAGTTGTTGAGTGTCATGACGCAGCAAATGTTAAACCCACGGATAACTGTGTAAGACACCAGAACTGCTGTTGCAGTGGGAAAACAACATTAGTCAGAGAAGAACTTTGTACATACAAACTCAAATAACTTTATCCTCTCTCAATGCTCTACAAATATAAGATACCACAAAACAACGTATTTCCAAAATGTATTTAACTATAATTACCATTATTACCAACCCTAGCTTCAAGTGCATATAAAGCCATGTTTGAAAAAGAAAAAGAGGTAATGTTAGCTTTGGCATTTTATATTTCTGTCAGCAGCAGTGTGGCATACCTGTAGGAGGGAAGTCCTCTGTTCATTCTTCTGGACCTTAGAGGAAAGATGGTGAAACTCTACAGCCATGCGACCGAGGTGAGCCAGGAGCTGGTTGGGGTTGGACTCCTCTGCGAATATGCTGAAGGAGCTCTCTAGTCTCTTCAGCTGGCTGGCTAGCTCGAGGTTCTCCTGAGGCAGGACGGGGATTAACCCTGCCACTGACCCGGCCTGGAGATAACACACAGCTAAACAGTCAGTCAATGCTTCTCAAGCTGACTAATTACAAATGTAGTTCAACCAGCACAAAACTGATAGAACATCATAGTGTAAGAGTCATGCTGCTTCTATTTCTATGAAAAGCTGCAGCTGATATATCTGGAGAGGCAAACCAGTTGTTCCTGTTGGATCTAAATATAGATATAGATCACAAAACAGAGTTGCTAACATTTTTACCAAAAATATTTTGTTTAGGTGTGGAACTGTGCCAAAAAGGTAAGCCATAGAATGTTATAATAGGCCAGGCTATCCTATGAAATTACTTTTGTCAACCTTTGGGCCTGAACTGTTCTGGCAGGTCCTATTAGGACATCCTTTAGGATGAAGTGTGTGACTGTGGATGAATCAGCCAGTAATAATCCTGGACTTTCCCCCGGGCTGACTCAGGCTGGAGCTACCAGTATTGAGTTTGATGGTGAGTCACCACACTAAGGATATGTTCCTAATATTAGGGAAATGGCTATAAAGAGGAAAGGTTTAATTTAGCCTAAATAAATCACACACAACAAATCACCTTTGGGAATTAGCACCAAAAGCATTTTGATCATCTAAACATGTTAGATGTTTGGTAAATGTAAAGACTTTTGGAAAAGTACAAAAAGGCGAGTTCCTGTGATACTTGGAAAAAGATTTGTCATCATTTGTCACAAAAAATCTGATACGTACAGTCAAGGCGTCTGAAGTCTTTCCATCTACATTCACAACCTCAAACTCCGCAGAGGCCTCCTGTAAAGAGCACAACTGTAAGTAGCACCAAAGTACTCGCAGTGCTAATTGCATCTATACACTTTTAGGAATAAAGTAAACATTCTCCAGTTACTTACATTAGGCTTCTCTGGTTGTAGGGCTTTTCCTAAACAGCTTGCTTGCTCCTCCTTTTGCTCTGTAGTGGGGTTAAACATGGTTTATGAAATAAGCCATTCAATAACAAGGTAAATACAACTTTAAGGTAGAAGAGCATGCCGTATGGTTACAACACTGCCCTGAGTAATATTAATAAAGTCATAATAATCCTCTGGTATGGGTGACCTACTTTGTGTCTCACTCTGAATGGGTCCCCCCATACAGAGACTGGCAACAAAGCTGGAGGACTTCAGGGCTTCATTGTCTCTCACTAGTTCCTCCACTCGCTGCCGCAGCCTTGATGCCTCGGTCTGAGACTCTTCCAGCAAATCACCTGCAGGTTTCAAAGAGATCTTGTCTATATCCAGAAGTGCTTCCCTCTATCAGCATGAGCAGTCATCATATATGATACTAAAGAGGTTTATCGAAACATTACATATAAGTAACACTCCTTTGTTGATTCACACAAGGAGCAATCAGGCCGCCGCCGTCATCGCATGCCAGCTTTTCAACAACCCTTCCCCAATGAAGAACATCAGGTTTTACTACATTCCACATTATTTTAGCTGCGTGACCGTTTCCCTCCCCTATGTGTTTATTCTTACTTTAAACTAAGTCATGTAGTCTATTAATGGCAGACACGTGAGGCCTTGTCTTGTCATTTTTAATGGTGAATTCAAAATGAAGATCAAAAAACGAATTTAGTGCTGCTGCCAAATGCAAGCTGCACACTGTTTACTACAATAAATAAACTAATGCTCTTGACATACACCAATCTGCAATAATGTTATCCTCATGTGTTAAGATCACTGTTGTCCACAACTTTGTGTTACCCAAGCCGTCTTTAGGAACTTACCTAGACTCTTAAGACCCTTCATCCTCTCCCTCAACATGCTGTTCTCCTCCAGCAGCTGTCGGTAGCTGCTGCCCGCCCCGGCCTGCTCCCTGGCCTTAACCTCACTCCCGCCTGGATCATAGATGCGGTACGGGCCTTTCCCTTCCATCGCCGTTTCTCACTTCTTAGACATGATCCTCTGAACTGTGGAAAGAAGAGAAAAACTGTCAATTACAACTTAATTAACAACATAGAAAGTACTGGAAACTATTCAACAGAACATAAAATAATACAGATTTTTTGCTGAAGTTTTTTGTAAACAATAGGTGCTGACAGTAAAGACTTTAAACATGGAGGACTAAAGACTTGTGGTCCTCCACTGGTCGCAAGAAAGCATGGTAAACAGTTGCATTTGACTTAAAAGTGTCAAGTGTACTGATCAAAGAGTCAACATAAAATGTGGAAACCCAAATGTCATGCAGAGGAAGGAAACGAATGATCAGAACCTGTTATGTTACAGTGTGAGAACATCTAACAAATGTTGTTCCTGGTACTCCTTTGTCACAGATTAAATAGAAACCACCAACTCACTTTGTAGTGTTTCTGCGAGTTACCCAGCAAGAAAAAACGTTCAACTCTTCTTTCAGTTTATTTATAATTTATAGCAGGACGAGTGTAAACTATAGGTGAAGCCCGTTGAAGAAAATACCGATCAGCCTTCAGCTTTGAGAGGACAAAAGCAGGAACAGAGTCATCGTTATGCTACCCTGGCAGAGTGAAACAAATGGCAGGAATGGGCTAACGTTTGTGATAGCTATATATGTCAAATACAACGTTCATAACCGAAGGCAAAAAGGACAAAAGCAGAGGGAAAATCCCTAGATGTTACGTGAATCCTGCCAACAAACATCTAACCAATAGACCAGAGTCAAATAAAGCACAATCTAGCAAATTATAGCTACCTTGATTGGCTGAAAAAGGCTAATATTAGTTTTCGCTGTTGTCATGCAAATTGCTAGCAACATCCTTGTTAGCTGTCGGCTAGCTAACACTAGATGACAGTGCGGGACAGTAAGCCGTTAGCTCCTCTTTTCTACCCACTACAGATATTTTAATCGATGCACGAAGTCGGTCCCAAAGTGGAGTTAAACGACAAACGAGAGAACAAAGAGGTCTCTGTTGTCTAGATACCTTTCAGCTCGCAGTGGCCTCTCTCGTCTCTCTGCCAGACATCTATTGCGGAAGTGGTCTACTGGTCTATGCTGTAACCCGGGAGTTTCCACCTCGTTTGATGTAAACAGCGAGTGACTGACAGCCCGTCGGACCAATCAGGGCGCAGCTCTCTGTCAGCGGGGGAACCGTAATGTAAACATTCGATCGAAATGCTTCACATTCATAATTCATGGTAAATATTTGATCAGAATGACTCAAGATGGCCTATACATTTGTACATAAATATACGGAAATAATCGCCTGTATGCCACAATGACACTAGGGTGAGTAAAACTGCAGCCGGATCTTTGTCTTGTTTATTTAAATTCATTTCTTATCCTTTTTTAAATTGACAATTGACACTCATCGCGACTCGTCATATAGTCATAGTCCCAAGATTTTCACAGAATTACTTTTTAACTCATTGATACATTTAGAGAAGGGGCTGGTGGGGTTTTCTGTGATTGCATCACACATTTCTTGTGAACTGAGGAATAAGGCCTAGTTCAAGTTACACTAAAGTGAGTGAGTCCACACTATGGGTAAATGAGAAATACATATATTGTATGTAAGCTGCTCAGAGATATATAATGTTTATATTGTGATAGGGCTATAAGTTATTGTATTCATCATTATTTAAACTGACATTAGTTTTCTTTATTAATTATTGCTTAGTATATACAACTAAAAACATACTCTAACAATGAATACATTTAGTAAATTGTGGTTTTTGAGTTTTCACATTTTATGACTAATCGACTAATCAATTAATTGTTCTAGTTTTGACTTAAATATGTTAATATATAATGGGAATATATTTACTTTCAAATACTGTGATGAAATGTAAATATCATGAGTTACTTGTCTTGAAGTAAAATGCAATTGACCTTTTAAAGGTTTTGTCAGTCACAGGTAAGGAATTTGTTAAGAAGCAGTGTGCCACCATTTTTCAGAGCTTTATTTCAGGCCCTTGACTTACCAAACATTAACAATTCCGAACAATAGTGACATCTTGTGGGAAAAAAACCACAGGTCACCAGTGGTTACTTCCTCAATGATTTACAAAAAGCATTATTTGGTTAACTGTAGATCTATAATGGGTCATAATAATTATGAATAAAACTACCAAAAAGTATTTAATATATATAGAAACATCTATGAATTACAATAGAGAAAACAAATACCACAGTTTGTCCACAAAAACCATTAAGGCAAACATTCTCGACAATGATTTAAAATGTCATAGCATCAGCCTTGGAGGTCTTATCTGGAAGCATGCTGTGTTAACACAGGATATACCCAGTTTGCAAATTATGTTTGCATGATTGAATGCTTTATTATCAGTATACAGTATCTAAACTAATCAGTATGAAAAGCTTGTTTTTTTATATATATATATATCCCCACCATTATTACTTCCTCTAAGGGAAAGAAAGTGCACCAATAATATAATGCTCTAATAGAAACCAGTTAAGATTGAAACAGGTTTTCACGATACTGCTTAGTAGCTAGTTTTATTTTTTTTGTGATAGTTGGTTTGACTCCCTTATAGATTTTGTAACACACATTTTTCAATTACAGGAAATAGGTCGAAAAAGTCAGTAAATAAGTACCTTAGCAGCTAGCTAATCTTAGAAAATAAAATAGGTTAACTGAATACACATTTACATGGTATTTTTCATACAGTAAAACTGATAAAAGAGGTCCGATTGTAACTATACCAACACGTTTAACTAAAAATGTAGTTTTTGCCATGTAGAGCATGTATACAACATTCATGTACTTGACTTAAGACAATAAGTGAATTAGTGAGAAAAGAGACAACTATGTCCTGACTGTGCTTAAAAACAATAGAACTTATTTTTGACTTCCTTTTATACAAAACTGACTTTAACTGCCTTTAGTTCAATTGAAGTCACATGCCTCTTTTGTAATACAAAAAAAAAATGACAAACAATATACTTTTAACCTTGTATGTGGAACCTCAGTGAACCATTGGCCAGAATAAAGCAAACATACAGTTCACACAGCATGCCAGCCGTGACCTTGTCCTTATTTATAGGAGCACAGTGTTTCAGTCTCAGGCTGATAAAATAACAAACAGGCCGGTGACTCTGAGCCTACCAAGCTCAAAAACAAAAGCCAAAGGATACAGGAAATGTCGCCAATCATTTAGTCTTCACGGGTAACAAACTGTGCACTTAGTTTTTTCCTCCCAGCTACTTATATATATAAATATTTGAAAGCATTTTCCATTGCACAAAGACAGAACAGTAAGTATGTACCCCACCCTGTTGAGACAAAAGGACGGTCTAGTCTCCCATATCTAGCAGCGGGTATACGCAGCTGATAGTCATTAGCTCTGCACTGCTTAATACAAAACGTCCTTTTGTCAGCCTATAGTGACTCCAGCTGTCTTCTCGGGTCCTGAACTAAAGACATCCTCACTGAACAGTATCATATGCCAGCAACGTGCACTGGCTCCCAATATTCTCATAAACATTGTTAGTTCTAAGAGGATCTTCATATTACTTCTTTTGAATGTTTTTATTTTTTACTGAGAATCGAAACCCTAGACAACAAAGAAACCTGTGTGACAGATTGGCAAGCATATTTCTGTCAGGCTGATGTAGAAATAATACAATTGATAAACAACACATTTCATGGTTAAGCTTAAATAGTGTTATATTTTTCTTAACATGGATTTACCTCCATATTTGCTCTTAGTAAATAACAAAAATATATTTCCGACAGAGTATTTGCCTAGGCAAGTAAGTACCCCGAATACAAACAAAAAAACATACAATAGAGATTGTAAGTTACAAATCAATCTTGTTTAGGAAGAAATCAATCTTTTCATGTTGTGTTTCCCTTTTATGTAATGTTCCAAATTCAAACTAACGTCATTCATTTCACTGACATCTTAAAGTTATTCAACCTGCCCTAGAAGTAATAAAAAACAAAAACATGACAGCATCACAACTATTGAACATAAATATAATTTGCTCTGTTACCTGTAAAAATAATAAACAACAACTCACCCACACATTCAGCTTCTGCCGGAGAGAGGCGCTTTTTAAGGAAACTGGTGAATAGGGGGGAAGCAATTTCACTGAGACTTGGGGAATTCCCATAACCCAGTAAAATGGCCTGATACTGTACACAGTTTTTGTCCAACTGTGTGGCCTGCCATCTTTATACAGTGGATTGCTGCACGTAAACCATGTGGCACACATTAATGCATGCTTACAAAACTAAATGATAGAGAATGCCACACAATATGACACATGACACAAAGAGAGGACTAAAGGAATATTTACAGATGACCTCTTATACTCAAGTATACAATACTGCATGTGTTTTTATTGCATGATCAAATCATGATGCCACTTTAATTATTGCAACTGTAGATAAAAAAAAGTCACATTTTAAAATGCACTCATAAATCTCTAAAATATTTAAACCTTGGTGAATTTATTAAAGAGGAAAATCTAATCTGTTCTGAACAACACCCCAGTTCAAACTTCCCCAAGCTGTTAAAAGGGAAATTCAAATTTGCATATTTGACATAGTCAGCAATCTTACAAAGTGCTACTGAAGTAATCTCTTAATTTCTCATAATCATCATCAAATGGAGCAATTTAGGGTTGGGTGTGCCATTAAAGTGTGACTGACTGCTGCAGACTCTATTTGTTGCCTTGGATTTTGGCGTACTGCAGGGGATTTCCTCGCCACATACGTCTTTTTTCTTCTTTCCTCTTTTAACTCAAAGATGGCCTGACAACAGCTGCGCTCACAAATACGCAATGAACTGAGACATTGACAAGAAAAGAGACAGCTGCCATGTACTTTTCTACAAGTAAACAAGTCCAACTAAGACACATAAAATGAAGTGCTAGTTGACATGTTTAATCGGTTTCACTGTAAACAACATATTTTCTTTTGTTCATTTAAACGTATAGAGGTATAAATAACTGTTCAGTCATAGTAGGCCATCATGTATCCAATGAAGTCAAGCTATAATTCTACAGTGTATTTAAATGTCAAGCTTGATTTGTTTGACACATAGGCCTACAATGTAAGTTAGCTGCTATCGCTATAATATCTGTAATATATCTATAGGAAAACTATGTGTTTGAATACATTTAAACTATTCTGTAATATCACCCTTTATTAACATTCATAGGCTAGTAAAGAGTTATCAATAATAAGAATGTGGGCATTTTTGAGTTTGCAGATCAGGCGTTGAATTGAAGTGGGAGTTTCCTGCTGTTATATATTTTGGTTCCTTTTCTGCTCGGCCCACTGCTATAGCCAATATCAACAGAGTTAATAATTGAACCGCCCTGCCAAACACAAAACCAGGGCACCACACCCAGAACACATACTGTAAAAAAAAGGGAACAGAGAGAGGAAATTAGTATTATTTACGGTGACACTTTATATTAAGGTACACAAATTAACCATCAACTAGTTGTTAATTAACATGCATATTAGCAGTATATTGGATCTTTATTAGTCATTATAAAACACTTATTAAGGCTTTATTCTACATGACCATATTCTACAAGTAATAAGCCATTAGTTGAGAGTTTTTCCTCAATAACCCTCTAATTAGTGCTTATTTATTGCAAGTAAGGAAGTTGTTGTACGAGTTTTGCTCTTAATATGCTCTGCTCAATATGGGCCTAATAAGGCAGTTGTTATGTCTCGTAAAATCTGTTAAGTTAATGTTTTTAGTTCAGTCTTGTATCCTGTTTTATTTTGTAGTAACCTTTCCTTCTTGTTGCAGATTACCTCACTTCCTCCCTTTGTGTGTTTTCCCTCCACTGTGATTGTCGACTCCGCCCTAATTGTCCGCACCTGTTCCCCCTTAGCCTGCCTATATATAGATTCTGTCTCCCTTGTCTTGATGCCAGTTCGTTTTGTCCCATGTTCATGCCTGCCAGCGTGAAGTCCATGTTTTCTGCTAAGAGCTAAGAACTGAGTTTGGGAATTGACTTTATCCTTTGCATTTTTGATACTATGTTAACCTTTTCCTCGAAAGAGTGTTTTTTGTTACCATAACCTGTTATCTCTACGGAGAGCTCACAGTGCCACTTTTTTCAGTAAAGACTTTCTTTTGTACTTTGTTTGTCGAGTCGTGCTTTTGGGTTCATACTGGTTTGCCTAGCCGTGACAGTACGCTGCCCTTCGCTTTCAGGGGAGACGTTTGAACGAACAGGAGGAGCAGATGTCTGCCATTCAGCAGGGAGTTAAGGATCTTGTTGGTAACCAAAAGGGTTTCGAGTCCTCCGTTACCACACAAGTTAATCACCTGGCCGAGCAGATCCAGCGTATGCTTACTCACCTCGGGACAGCACCCTCACCCCAGCCTCCAGTGGCCTCTGGAGTGTCCCCAGCTTCTCCTGCAGCCCTGTTTGCCTCTTCAATCCGCCTGGCCCCTCCAGAGAAGTTTTCCGGGGAATCTGATGGCTATCGTCCCTTCCTGGTGACATGTGACCTACACTTTCAACACCAGCCTGCGGCGTTCCCCACGGAGCGGTCTAAGGTTGCTTTCCTGGTCTCTCACCTTACTGGACGGGCGGCAGCATGGGCAACGGCCGAGTGGTCAAGGGACTCGCAAGTCTGTGATTCTCTTCAGATGTTCACTGACTCTTTAAGAATAATTTTTGACCACACTTCTCCTGGCAGAGAGGCAGCCCAAGTTCTATCCAAGCTTAAACAAGGTAATCACACTGTTGCAGACTATGCCATTGAATTCCGCACCATAGCCGCACATAGCGGCTGGAACTCATTAGTTCTTTTTGATGCCTTCCTCAATGGACTCTCTGACCCTGTTAAGGACCAGTTGGCTCCACTAGACCTTATCCCTGATCTAGACTCGGTAATTGCCATGGCTATCAGGATTGATAATCGCCTTACTGTGAGAAGAAAG
>NW_011354981.1:0-1631 GCF_000735185.1 Notothenia coriiceps
AATTAGAAAAGTAATAGCCATTGATTCCCGACCAAGCTGAACGTTTGATGTTTGAATGGAGTTTCTGCGATGTTCAATGCGGGAGGAGAAGCGCGGCAAAATACCGGCGGAATAATAATAATAATACATTTTTCGTCCGTAGAATAACATATAGTTGGAATACTGTTAACAGCATTCCAACTATATAACACTAAAACAGACACACTGTATCACATGCACAATTGCGTGTGCTGCTGTTAAACAGTGTGCGCTTCATACACAATAGCTCCTGTCTTTTCTTAGCTGTTGGAGATATTTTTTGTCTATTTGTGGTGGTAACTTGGGGTAAGGGGGGTCCTATCCCATCCCATCCATCCTTAATGATATCCTATCAATCACGTTATGCAATCTTTTTGAACAGGTGCTTGTGTCTGATAGTGCTGTGATTGACAGAAACCCCATTGATGATTATGTCTCCCCAACATATTGTGACAGGGGCATCTTTTTAGCCACTTGATCTGATCATTAATCAAACACAGCACAACTGGCAAATGGTAAATACAGGCTCAGCGTAACAGAACTGTTGTGCTGGAGTATTCCCCTGAGGGGAAATAAGATGCCCCATATTTCCCTGCATTGCTGGAAGTGAAATTATAGACATAATTTATACCAACTGTTATTTATTTGCAGTCTTAAATGATTATATTTTTTGTTTTCCTTCCGGCATCAGGCTATTTCATGAATATACTGCTTGGCTGTAATTAGGCTTTTGTTGTAAATGAGTGCCCCTGTTTCCAGCGTCATAAACCGAACAGTAAATATAGAGGCTGGCCTTTTAAGAGTTGGATTTGCATAGCTTTAAAGTTTGTTAATCACTTAATCTTGCCCTATAGGGCTTCCACTAGAGCCTATAGAATATGATCTGTATCTAAAGAACAACAGATAGCATAGTATCATACTGTATATGTATTATTTCAATTCATTGATTGATAAGGTTTGACAAAAGATCATAGTTTGAATTTAAAATATTCATATAAAACAACTTAAAATAACTCAATGTTGAGATTTGGTTTCACACAGGACATGTACCACTGCCTCCTGGATGAATGTCTGTCGGGTTAACCTTGTGGTGTGTGTCATACAGACGCTAAATTGTGCCTTGTGGGTTGGTATTGAAGGCAGGAGGCTGACGTTGGTTGTTGATGCCCTGTAAGGAAACTAGGGACTCTGAACTGTCACATCTCTGCAGTGAGAAGCCATCTTAACCCAACGGGGACATACAGTACATATGGAACATATTTAATTAAATCACATTGGATTTGTGATCTCTCTCCACCCACTCTCACCCTCCTGCTATCAGTGTTTCTCTCCAATTTCCTTTCTTAACATTTCTTTTGTCCCTGTGGGCATCTTTGAGATACACGTTTCTATGACAAAACTATTAATGAATGATCGAAACAAACACACATCTATTTTGTCTTTCTTGTTTCTTTTCCTAAACATTTTCAATTCAAAATGATTTTCACAAAACCGCAGATAAACAACTCAGTGTCTCACACACACACACACACACACACACACACACACACACACACACACACACACACACACACACACACACACACACACACACACACACACACACACACACA
>NW_011354982.1:0-920 GCF_000735185.1 Notothenia coriiceps
GGACCAGACAATAACCCAGAGGAAAACATGACATGGAAAACAGCAAAAACACCCAAAACTACAACCGTGACATGAACCCAGGAGCGTGACAGGCCCGAAAGCAAAAAGAGATATGCTGGTCAATAATCTTGGGATATTTACTTACCGGTTCAAACCGGAGGTCACAAGTCTTGGTGTTATATTAGATTCAGATCTAAGCTTCAGCTCTCACATTAGAAAAGTGACAAAAACACTGTTCTTTCACCTTAGAAACATTGCTAAAGTGAGACCATTCATAAATCAAAAAGATGCAGAGAAGCTAATACATGCCTTCTTCTCAAGCCGGATAGACTACGACAATGCACTTTTCATTGACCTCCCGAAAACTACTGCCAGACTTCAGCTCATCCAAAATTCTGCAGCTCGGTTGTTAACTAGAACTAAGAGGAGATAACACATTATTCCAGTTCTAGCCGCTCTGCACTGGCTTCCTGTTTCTTTTAGGATTGATTTGAAAGTCCTTCTGAAATATAAGGCCTTTAATGGGCAATTATTATCCAGCATATTCCTCAAATCTGTCTTGATTTCTCCAGAGGATTTGATCAGGCCGAATTTAGCCTGGGAATTTAAAGGAGACATGTCATGCTTTTCCGGTTATTACCCGTCCCCTTGTGTGTTATGAAGGTTTTTCTGCATGTAAATGGTCTGCAGTCGAAAACCCTCAAAGTACACCCTGTAGGGAGTAAAACTCTAACACAGAAAGATCTCCCCAAAACGCCTCGTTGGAAATGTCTCATGTTCTTCCTGGGCATTGTGACGTCTGAATACCCAGTAGCCACGCCCAGAGCTATGACCAGGCTGATTGGTCCAAATTAACCAATCCACGGACTTCCTCACACACACACACACACACACACACACACACACACACACACACCCAC
>NW_011354983.1:0-4942 GCF_000735185.1 Notothenia coriiceps
GACCGCCCCTTCCAGGTGTCTGTGTGTAAGTTTTCGGTGTGAGTGTGGAGGGAGTACGAGACGGTAGGAGTTGTCTTCGAGTGTGGGGAAAAGTCATAGTGAGTGTTATACTATATATTGGTTCTGTCAGGCGTGGCTGTGGCCGTCAATACCAGAAAATAAAGAGAACGTTTTTGACATTGAAGGCTTGTGATCTGTGATCTTGAATAGCGGTGAACGCTACAATATGAACAGGCTCGTGCTTGGCCCACTGGTATTGTTTGTTTATTTATTTTGAAAATTAACTAGCAACGCCGTGCTGTCATATAGCAACTGCTAAGCTACTGCAGCAAACAAATCCTGGCGCCGCCCATGCACACAAACTAATTTTGTAGACCCTATCCCTCAGTAGTCTTTCAAGTAGGAGGAGAAATGCCAGCGTTCTCCTCCGGTTTACAGGCACTGTGTAAATTATATATATAGAATAATTATGATGATGAATGCATTTTTTTTACCACTAAAATACAGCAACACATCTTTGATTCATGTCGTTTATAACTGGGATATTACAATTATTATTAACTTTGTACAAAGTAGCCTTTCCAGGAAATATGCCCAAATCAACAAAAACTGCGAGCCGGCAGGCAAGACGCTCCGCTTCTGAAATGCTTCTGAAACGCGCCCGGTAGGGGATGACGCCGGAGGAGGCTGGACCAAATCCGCGGCGCAGCTGTAACGTGCCGCAGACTGACCCGGTGGAATCTAGGGGTAACACAGAAAAGACCTCCCCAAAACGCCACGTTGGAGATTTCATGTTTTCTTCCTTGGTATCGTGACGTAGGGATACCCAGTAGCTACGCCCAGAGCTATGGCCGCACCCTCTGCCAGCCGAACATACTATTGGAAGCTCAACAGGTTCAGTTCAAAACTGTATCCAGTGATGCCAACGAGGGTCTGTTTCCTGTCTTGTGAGGGGAAATCTACAATGTATGCCTTACCGAGGGCAGAACCACGACGAAGTCAGTGGTTGACATTTCTTGTTAACACTGTTCCTTCAGATGTTTGAGCCGGTATTGTACTGTGTGCGCGGCATTTCACGGACCAAAGCTTCCCAAACATTGCAGGATTCATGCCGGATATGCACAGCGTAGGACACTAAGGACGATGCTGTTCCTACTTTGTTTGGACCAGCGGGAGATTCGGGTACACAACCTGTAAGTATCCATTGTTGTTTGTGTATTTATGATGTTTAAAACAAACCTCTACCACGACTGTTTAAATGGGTAAACGTTTTGGGCTGCTAAGCCATTGACACAGTGCTAACTGGGCTAACTAAGTTGCTAGCGTTACCATACATCACCTCCAATGTCACCAACGTATCTCATAGCAGGAAAATGTCTGCATTCACACACGAAATACTCATAGACAGTATACTCCGGGTGATTTACCGTACGGTCAGTAGGCTACATTATAGTTTGCGTTCCTAGCGTGTATGCTACCGAGCTACCGTTCATAGCGTGTATTCTACCGAGCTAAACAAGAAGGCCACCAAGAGCTAGACATGCTAGGGGAAACATTGTTTTCATGCCAGCTACAATGAATGACCGAACGTAGCAGACTACCCGTATAAGATTGCAATTGTAAACATGTTCTTGCTAGCCTAGACTAGCTGTTGTTCAAAGTAGGTTGGCATATTACACTGAACAACTAGCAAACGTAGGTTAGCATATTAATATAGCTGGCAAGCTAACGAACCTAAAACAACTAAGTTTCTCTAATATTTTGTGATTTGCATTTGATTTCGTCCTGCCAGATCAGGAAACTGGCGGACAACACATGACGGGATGACCACTCTGATGCCTCGTCCTAAAAAGCCCCAGCACCAGCTTACAAAGCTGTGATAGGCAAAATGCCGAAAACGCCTATAAGGGGAGGAATGGATGATATACAGTGCATATGTATATTTACACATTTTGTACATTTCTAAAAATAAAGTTTGATGGAAATACTTAGTAGCCTTTCTTCCCTGAATTATTTGCTCCTATAACATATCATTCATATATAGCAAACCATGATTTGATTTTTCATCAAACACAGTAGTAGTTTATTACAGGTAAAAATAGCTTACTCTTCTTCCGTTCTACGCCTCAAAGGTCGATAATCGAATCTGTACATGTTATGGAGATTCTGCAGGGTGTGGGGTATGTATGGTGTATATCTTGGCAAATAATGTTGTGTGCTACTGTTGGTGTTTTCAGCTAGATAATGTTGTAACTGTCAGCTAGGCTACCTTTCTAATTTCAGACGTTTTCCACTTCGGTAGGCAACATGGTGCCGTTTCCACAAGTGCACCTACATAAAAACAGTTGTACAGTTCGGTTAGTTAGCGTATAACATATACGGCTGTACCGCCGCCATTGTAAAACTGATGTTACGCTCAGAGCCGAAAAAAGCACTGTTATACATGGGCGGAGCCTCTCTGGTGGTTGACTAATCAGAACAGAGTGGCCGAGCTGATCAATCGGAGCACACTGGGCGCACAGGGAGGGGGGGCAGGAGCTCCAACAAGGCGTTTAGGACAGAGTGAATACACATATACAGAGATGATGTATGAGAAACCAATGTGAGTTTGGAAAATTGCACAGTATAATAAATCTATTTTAGTATACCTCAACAATGGAATTATGATCAGTAGAAATGGCCATGACATGGGACCTTTAAATAGTTGCAAAAACCCTTTGAACAACCTAAAGTACTTTGGCAGAACAAGTATGAGCTAACTGGGAATGCACCTTTGTAAATGGGAAGTGCATCTGTATATACAGGCCTAACCTTAGTGTGAGGGCCTTTTTGCATTTGAAACCATGGAAGTATGCAATAACATTTGCAAAGAACTCAGAAGAATAATTGTGGCTTGTTCCTCCTTTGAAGCAATTTCTAAGTTCCCACTGTGCAATATGTACAGAAATGTAAAATTCATGGGACAAATGGACACAATAGTTTGGGAAGTTGGAGAGGGGATTTGTCCATTGGGCTGTACAAACCTTGGCCCAAAAGACTAATACACTTATAGACAAGAACAAAGCTTCTGGTTAAAGAGTTGGAGGCACCAATGAATCTAAATCCACCATCGAGATTCAGTATCTTGAATCACCAAGGCCTGAAAGACTGGGGTGCAGACAAGAACTCTACAGCCTTTCAGCAACATTGGCACACAAAAGCTAGTATATGTGGAGGAGGCTTTCTATCTGCTGCACAATCTTATGGAGTTGTGATGTTGGATAATGGACTGTTGCACTCCAGAAAATCAATGGCATCACGAGGAGGGAAAAGTATCTGCATATACTGAAGGAACATTTCAAGACATCAGCTAAAAATAAATGTGCAGCTTGGTTGTAAATTGTTCTTCCAGCAGGACAACAATCCTAAAACAACAAAAATGGCTGACAGACAATGCGGTAACAGTATCGAAACTACTACATCGAATTGACAATTTGTGAATGGAACTGAAAAGGAATATACAAGCATTAACAAACATTTTGCCAGACAGAATGGGTCCTTTATATCTTTGGGGTCTTCCCTTTCCTGTAGTGTGTTATATAGGTTTTTGTGCATGTCAACGGTTTTACTTCCGTAAAATAGTGATATCACTATGTAACACTCGAGCTTCTATTGGCTTGCGCTCAAACACTTTGTAGGGGATAGGCTCATTCCTCATTTCAGACGGTGTGAAAAAGGCTCATTCCTAATTTCAGACGGTGTGAAAAGAGGTGCTGCATCACAGGCAGTATGAGAAAAATAAAGAAATGTTGGAACTAGGGCTGTCAAGTTAATAACGCGTTAATGCAAAAAAAAATTAACGGCACTAATTATTTTAACGCGATTAACACATGTGTATTTTTTGTCCTCGGACGCCCCGTAGTTTCAGAGTGCATCGAGTTTAAAATACCATCTACAAGCTGATGCTGACAGCCCAACTCCTGCCGTCCGCTTGCGGCAGACCACACTTCCACGCTCAACGGCAGGCACCGACTGGCCATCGGGAGGACCGGGAGGGTGTGTGTATGTGTGGCGCGAGAGAGAGACCTTACGTGTATTGTTGTTGTTGTTAGCATTTGGTGCTAGCTAGCTGCGCTAACGGATATAAGGAGCTGTTTAAATGAAAACAGAGGAGGGACATTTCGCCGACAACTGCGCCGAGCACTTGACTTTATGCAGGTAGCCAGACAGTGGGACATAGTGGGAAAAGTCAGCACAATCAGCACGGATAGTGCGCGCAACCAACACACTCTCACTCCATAATCGTACAGGAGCGACGTTTGGTCAGGGTCCCGTGCCGTGCAGTTGTGACGCTCCTAGGCTCCTTCAGCTTCATAAAGGGACGCAAATAGCTTTCAACTGATTGCAATGTATTCCCATCTGCGGCGGGATTTGACGCTCATGGAAGCACGGCATTCGTTTGTGTCGGCTGCCCTTAAAAGGCAATATGAGCGTCCATTCCCATTGGATAACGGAGAATTGTACACCCGGAAGTAAGTATTCCCCTTACTGTCGATTGATTTTACAATGATATCTGCACTACTAATCGACTAAAAAACACCAAATTATCCTTGTTAATTACACAAAATTGATTGGTTTAAATTGTGTGCAATGCTTTTGTATTTTTCGCCTTCGATTCGGAGAAACAAATATGTTTTCGGAGTAAAGGATGGCAGAAGACACTACACTACCCAGAATCCCCAGCTATCGTTTAGGACTACACAATGTGCTCTGTTTGACAAACCCCGTGATTAGTTCTCAAGCTCTGTGATTGGTTGACCTCCAACTGCATTCCATATGAAAAAAACGTTTCGGCGTCTATGTCACGTGATCTTCAAATTTCTCCCTGCATAAAAAAAAAACATGGCAGAACTTCGTTTTATTCTCGGTGGAAAATACCTATTTTAAAGTTATTAGTTAGTTA
>NW_011354984.1:0-17166 GCF_000735185.1 Notothenia coriiceps
AATCTCGCAAAACCCCTTTGCGAGATCTCGCAATACTTTTGCGATATCTCGCAAAACCCCGTTGCAGTTTGTAGACGGTCCCTCCTCTAGCTGCAGATTTTTACCAATTCTTGATGCTCGGATGACGGCGCGTATCGAACTGTTCTGATAAAAACGACTCTGTAGCTCATTGTTTACCTTGCTCTGATTGTAAAGTCATGTTGTTTGTATTTTTAAAACGTTATGTTCATGAGTTATTGATCCGCGAAATTCGAATCGGTCAATAACTCAGCTCAGAGGGACGTGCATGTCCCGTCGCTCTGAGTGTTCTCTTGTGAAACCCTTTATATATACAGTCTATGTGTGAAACCCGTGCCTATTGCCAAGCACTGATGTTATATCTTTATATTTAAGGCCAAGCTCAAAGTAAAATCGATGAACCACTCCATTGTTGTGGTTTCTGTGTTGCCGTAGCAGCCGAAATGACCAGGAAGTACATTGAGCTAAATGCAAAGTTTTGCGAGATCTCGCAAAAGTATTGCGAGATCTCGCAAAGGTTTTGCGAGATCTCGCAAAACATGATTATTATTATTTTTTTTCAAATTTTTTTTTTCTTTCTTCTCCATGTCCCCTAGGGGGCTCCGTAGATTAGTGCACTACTAGTAAGACAATTTAATTATAGTCCACGTTATTTATAATGAAGCGATTTATCAAAGATTTATTTTCATAAACATCCACATATCATTACACCCACTGCAGCCAAACTGCATCCTTTCTTTTCAGCTCATCATATTATTATTACTTTACCATTTGATTATAAAACAAATGAATCAACAAAAATATGTTTCCTGATTGAGAGGTTACCTGCGTTGCACGTAACCATACCCAGCATGTGATTGAGTTTGTATAAGCATGTAGTGAATAGGTAATGAGGGACATTATACATTCTAAGCTAATAAAAATAATCTTAAAGGATATATGGTGTGCAGAGTCAGACAGTGAGAGTAAAGACACGTTTAAAGGAACACACCTGCTCAACATTTTGACAAAAAAGTAAGAGTCTTGCTGTTTTCAGTAATGGTTTTACACATTTCTTCTAAAAGGCAATAACCTAAAAGCAATGTTTTACTATCTAGTTTTGGAAAAGGGGGTATTTTACTTTGACTGAAAATGAATGACATCACATGTGCTTTTATCAGCCAAACACATTATCTGAATCATGAATTAGAACAGTTGAATTGTAGGTTTTAAATAAGGAATTGTGATGTCCTGAGAAGATCCCTTGGAAGGTGAATCAATCCTGATAAATATGCAAAAAGAATTTATTGCAAATTCCATTAAAATGATTCACATTTACATACTTTATACAGTTAGTTTGATGTAGTTGCACAAATCCAGGTGTTTTTCACGTTCTTAATCCCTTGGGGCTGTAAGAGTTTGCTCATTTTACTTCATGAATACACAATAAACAACTGACTGACAACTTCAACAAAATGTTGCATTAACTAGAATGAGATCAATAATATCCATGGTCGGGAACAAAGACATGACTCCAAGTGTGAGAGCTCTCCCAACGGTCAAAGGAGCAAGCTCCAAGGCTGTAGAGAAAATACATGAAAAACTGGAGCATCCATAAAATGTTAGTGGGAATTCTCATACAGTCATACAGGATGAACCTGCTTCAGAAAGTAGATGCAATGATGTTGTGTTTCTACTTTGTCTATAGCTAGAATGGCTGACTATGTAATAATGATTAACCATTAGTTCACAAAGGGTACAAACAGTTTTTAAAATACCAACCAGGACAAATTTCCTGATACTAAAAACAGTTATTAGCAAACAGTCTGGAATTAGGCATTTCCATAATTTAGTTATAAATAAATTAGTAACTACAAAAAACATGGTTTGTTTTAGTGTGCAAAAAAAAATGTAGTATGGAATTAGTTTTATCCTTTGATGCCCTAGTGTTATACTGTAGGACCTTTGAGCAATGCTTCACATTGACATAAAGAGCTTTCACTTCATCAACAAATCTATTAATACATGTCCTTTAAAGTCAGTTATAATGAGCGCAGTTTACTGTACATTTGTATTTAATCATATTCTGACAATTATACATAATGTCAGTTTATGAATTCTTAAAAGTTCCACAGCTGAGAGGGGTTATAACATGAAACTGAATGATGTTTTTAAGCAAACTAAGTTTACCTGATAAAACATATTATATGGAAAAAATAAATATGAACCCCATACAAACACTTCCCTGTGTAAGAATATCATGTTATTGTTGTCCAACTTAATGACTTAGATGGCCAGTTTATGTTGGAAAAACAGAAAGATAAGCCTCTCCCACTGTGTATTCTATCACTATTTTTATTTTGGAGTCACTCAAACAGGTGTAATATGCTTTATATATACAGTCTATGGTAATATGTTGGTCCTTCACACAGGGGCTTTACTGTGAGGTCAAGTGACACATTAATTAATTAATTAAAGGTATAACATCTGAACTCTATTTTACTCAACCTCCCAAAATAGCTCATGGGGAAGCTAATAGCACCTATAGCACCTGATGTCATCCTGAAACCGTAACCAGTATCAGTACTCATGATGTTTGTGGGCTAGTCATTTATAGTGTGAATGCCATGTGGGGGGGGGGGCATGTCCCCAGAGTAAAGGACACCTCAGAATCTAAACGGATTATTCCTTTCTGAATGCAATGGCAGACAAACTAAACAGCAGACCCACTCCAGTTTTAACTATGTGCCTTTCCATGTACCATTTCAGATACAGTATCTGAGAAGAATTGGGAGGAGGGATGAAACCCCCTTTAATGGTCACACATGAAAAGCACACAGCACACACAGTGACATGTGCGCTCTGCTTTTAACCCATCATAGTACCAGGAGTCTAGTACTAGGAGCAGAGTACAGCTATTGTACAGCGCCCGGAGAGCAATGGGAGTGAGGGGGGTGTCCGGTGACTTGCTCAAGGGCACCACGGCAGGGCAGGAGGTGAACTGGGACCTCTCCAAGTAGCAGTCCACACTCCATATTTTAGGTCTGGTCAGGGACTTGAACTGGTGACCCTACAGCTCCCAGTCCAAGCCCCTACTGACTGAGCCACTGCCGGTGACATACTGATCAATCCCTAAAGGCCCAGATACACTGGCCCGAAATCGGCAGTAAATGGGAGTCGGGCCGAACATGAGCGTGGGCACGCCCTATTCGGAGTGGTGTGCGCCGCACCATCGGGTCTTTTCTGCCGACCTGACGCCTTTTCTTGCCGATCTAACATGTTGAATCGGCGTCGGGAACACCACCGGAAGTCGGACAAAAGGGATAACACTGATTGGCTGTTCAGCTAGCGAATCAGTGCATGAGAAGCGTTAACGGAAGTAAGGGAGGTAAACTAATGATTTACTTCCTGCTCCTGTTCGTTCATGTTTTCAATGGACGAGAGTGAAAATGGAAAGAAAAACGCTATTTGTTGTTTGTTTATATCACGAAGTCTGTTCTTCTTCTCTCTTCCGGTTGTTCCGGTTGTTGCCTCTTTTGAATGATGAATACACACTACCGCCACCTGCTGGTAAGGAGAGTTATTGCCACTCACGCATACGCAGTTCATACGTGCTCGGCTCGGATTTGCGGTGTGTTCCAGTGCGCGAAGTCGGCAATTACGCAGGAGAGTCCGGCGACGCAACAGTCGGTGTCGGCGTCGGCGACTTCTCAGGTGACTGGCCGGTGTATCTGGGCCTTTACACAACTTGTCTGCCATTAGGCTGTGAAAAGTGTTGGAAACACACTGTCCTTTAACTTGCTATTTACTTTATTGAGAAATGTGTTTGTCATAAGATCATTATCAGGTAAAACCTCACCTTTAAGCTTTACCTCATGTAGATCTTGGGTTGGAACATTGTTTTTATAAATAAAGTTCTATGCAAGTAAAGGACTGTGTGGGAAGTCTGTCTTCACTCGCTTATGAACATTTCCTCCTACGGACCTGTCTGCGCGAAACAGAAGGTGTTCATGAGCCTTCACTTTCTAAACCATTAAATAATACAAATGATCCCAAAGTTATTGACATGTGTAGTGAACAGTACACATATCACTATCCAAGCAGCCAAAAACATTTTGCTAATCATCAATTTCTTAATATAGTTAATCAGGTGTTGTTAGCGCCTCTGAAGGATTCTAGGGCTGCTTCTGGTCTTAATGGCTGAGGTAGTAGACTTGATCTGGGTGGGGCCCTTTGCAGAGCTCCTGGAAGTGTTGGAATAACTACTGACAGCTGAACAGTTCTCTGTCGAGTACTCTGTGGTACCCTTAGAAGGGTCTTTTACAGCACCTTTGGAATTCAGGATTGGAGAGCATCTGCTGGATGGTGAAGTACACTTGGTCATGTCCTTGCTAGAACATGTGTTAGTGCCCTTAGCAGTGTGCTTGGCAAAAACACTGGCTGGTGGATTACTGTGTGTGTCTGTAGAAGTCAATGAGTTCATAGCAACTTTAATGGCAGTAGTCCTCCTCCTGGAATCAGCAGTCCTGGTCATTAGTCTGGGGACAGTCTGATTTCTCTGGAGCCTTCTGTCTCTCACATGTCTGCTGATGACCTCACTGACGGGGCCTAGCTCAGAGTTTGCGATCATGGTAGAAAGGTTGACCTCTTCTTGAGAAGAGACGGAGGACAAACTTTCAACATGTTTGTCTTCACCAACACCACAACCCCTCTCTACTGTCATCTCTCCAACACAGCCACATTTGTCCTGTGGAAGGTCTTCAGTGATTTCACTTATGTGGCCTTCAGACACTTCTCTTACATCTGCATCACAGCTGGCCTCCCTCTGAGGGATCTCCCCAACATGGCATTCCCTCTTCTCTGGGACATCAGCATGGCTGCACTGCACTGTCCTGGCCTTCTTTGAGTTCTTGTTGTTCAGAGGGGTGGGGCTGGTGTCGGGGGGGAGGCCTCTCCTTCTTCTGGATGACCTCAGAACCTCAGGGTTCTCAGTGATTGCTCTAATCGCTGAGCCATTAGTCACTGGGGTTTGAGTCCTGCTGGGATGTCTTCCTGAGTTCTGCACACTGCTGATGGTCTTGGGGTTTCTGGATTTGTCTGGGGTGGTGCGGGGTTGTGGAGGAAGGCGGTGGTTACGAGGCAGCTGGTGTTTGCTGCGCTGGGTGAGGTGTTTGTTTTTGGCTTCCTGGAGTCTGGGTTTACAGGTATTGCTAGGCCTGGGGGAGGGCCTGGGGGAGCGTCTGCTGGCTCCCCCGGAGCTCGGCTTTAAGATGGGAACTGACCTGACACAGGAAGCTCTTTGATCAGAGAGTCCAGTCACCATGGAAATCTGCAATAGAAAGAGAACATTTAAATTTAGCTGATACTTGTATCCAAAAATACCTCCGGAGCACCTCAGTGTCAAGTGTACAGACACAGGTCACACACCATTGGGTTCAGTATCTGGCTGAATCTTCCACATGTAAGCTGCCATTTTCAATTACCCCTTCCTTGTAATCTTGTTAGAGAAAAAGTCAAAATAATTGATGTGTACTCGGGCGTCGCCAGGGATTTTGGGCCCCATGAAAAGATAATCACATTGGTAACTTAAACATTTTTTTCTTAATGTTCTAAAATTGTGTGGGCCCCTGTCAGTCCCGTGCCCTTAGAATCGTCCTAACTTTTCAGCCCTTTACGGCGCCACTGATCATGATCATTCGTGACAAAATGTTTTTATTGAGATCATGATAAAAGAGAGCATGATGGCTGTGTCAAGACATGAATATAATGATATCAGCATAAAACAGATGTGAGGCCAGTGACACAGCAGCACACTCAAAGGTGGCCATGACATGAGATGCTGGTATTATTCTTCAGATCGGCCATGTCTTATGGGAGGCTGGCCCATCACACTGGGATTGGCCAGCTCTCCTGATGGAAGAAAGGAACTTTTCTATGGCTCTCTTTTTCTCCAAACTAATACACTTTTCATCTATCACATACAGTGAACTTTAGACTCCACATTGTACCAGTTCTAGTATTAGAGGCAGAGGTCAGCTACTATATACCCAGCGCTCGGGGGACAGTGTGTCAGGTGAACGGGCCCATCTCAAAGTACCAGTCCACACTGGGGTCTGTTGGGAAACTTGACCAGGTCCCTTCAGACTGAGAAACAATGAGGACAGCTTTAGACAGAGCAGCATGTAGAAAGATGGTCAGACCTGGCCTGTCCTCCTGACCTGCAGGGGGAGCTGCCGGGGTCTCAGCAGGTGTCTCTCAGCTCCCCCCTCTCTACTCCTCCTCTCTCTCTCCCTCCTCCTCTGTGCACGGGCGCTCAGAGGGCAGAAGGAGCCCCCCGCTGCATAGCCGGCAGGCCCCCCCCTCAGAGAGCGAGAGTCCCGCTGCACTGTGGGACAGCAACACACACACAGAGGCACAAAGACAAAAGAGAAAAATATGAATAAAGCATTTTATGGGATTCTTTAACCTACCATTTTATTCAAAGCTGTGTGTATAATGGCCCTGACACAGCAATACACACATTAAAACAAAGCAGTGTTTGCCAACCGCTGTACACACCACTCTGAAAGATAAAGTAGAAAAATGAAAAGAGATTCAACATGTAGAATGGATGGCGGAGCTGTGAGCAAAATAATTAACTCAGATTGGCTGTTCAGTTTAAAGGAAGACGATGGATCCGAAGAAAGTGAAGAGGGCATACACAGAATCTCTTATCATTTTTTAGCTTCATCTTGTCCAATCATTTTGAATACAAATCTATTTGTGAGTCGGTGTGTTGTGTTAACGGTTTATAGAAGATTACAGAAGCGTGAAAACATGCTGAGTGCGGGACAAACCACAACAACGTGGCCAAATGGGCTTGGTGTGTCAGAAATGGAATCTTTCATGACACAATGAGTCTATATGTATGAATATGACTTTTGTCATTTCGTTAGGGTGTCACTTTTAATGGGCCTGGAGTTAATTGATGACAATGGTAATAAACTTTCATGAAGACTCCTTTGTGTTAATGTGCTTGATGGGTGTCGTCTCATGGTTATGCACACTCCTTCAAATCAAACGTTACTGACCTTTAAAACCACACGTACAGAGACTGATATGTCTGTATTTCAGAAACGACAGCAGCATACAGGCAGCTGAGAGGAGGAGTACCTGTTGTTCTGCTGAAGAGGCTCATGTTATTCCCCTGCGCTGCAGTCTTGTGATTGGTTGGGATTGGTTGGGGGCCAGCTGGCTCCTTCGCTCGTCCACTCGCTAAGAAGGCCATGTTGCTAGGCAACGCTGCTGAACCTGAAGTAAAAGAGGAAACGCCTTAATTGATGCTGGAGGAGATACAGTATGTCTGCTTCAATACATACTCAACTATTTTTTTCCCTTATTCAGCAAAACACTCTCCTTCTTAAAACCAGGGTTTCAGCCACATGATTTTACACTTAGATTTGGAAGCATATCAGATAACACTAAAACTGATCCAGATCTTCAAACCCTGAGAAAGGCTCCACGGATTGCAGATGAATTTAAACACTGCAAACTCTTTGTTCAGCATTAGTAACACAGTATACACGGTAGTATGTCATATGACAACATGGAGCTGAGCTCCTGGCATTAACAGCCACACATCAGTTCAGACCGATATACCTATAGTTTTTATGTTGCTGCAGGAATGAGTCCTAAAGCACACGAGTGACTGAGTGAGTGTTTTTGCACTTAATGTTCCCTTGTCTCAAAGTAAATGTTTTTACGTATTTTATTAAATGGTTCTACCACATAAAGCACATCAGTAAATACCCCATTATATGAATATTGCAGCGGTGTGTGGTTATGGTGCTGGCTGAAGAGATGGGAGTGACAAAGCTGTAGACCAGATACCTGAGCAGAATCAATAACAAGTGTTGGTTTCCACAAACCCTCTTCTCCTTCTGTCCTTATTTAACTGGGTGAGCAGGATACCTCACAATAAGGATAACTCATCCACTCACTAGACTGCCTGCCTCATTGTGCTAGAATTTTAAAAGGATGCAAGACTGCCAATTGACAAAACCATGAACCCAGCTACATCCGGTCATTCTTAGAAGAAACGTTTTACAAGATAAAATATCTGGGATTGAATTTACGCTTCAAAAAATTTAGTGTGCAGCATCATAGACATTTTATGCCACAGAGCTTATTTTCTGCAATAATCCACAATCCAAAAGAACCAGGTTAGTGCTGCAGGGTTGAAAACATACTTCCTCTCCTTTTAGCTTACCTCTCAGACAGAGAAAGGACAGGAAGTCCTCGGTCTTGGGTCGCCTCCTCGTCAGACAGGTGACTACCGCCAGGTTGTGTCCGTGCTTACCTCGTGCTGATGACATCATTGCTGGCGGCCCTGGAGAGCTGGGAGGGGACTGAGCAAACTTCCTCTGCGCCTGCAGCCGTGGTCTACACACACAGTGGACAACAGCATAAAAACCATGAATATATGAATGACAGATATCATTTTTGAGTTGAAACTGAATTAATAATGGTTCGAAGAAGAAATTATCTTGCTAGAAGAGGTAATTTGTAAACACGATACAAACAATTCCATTATTTTTAAAAGGGAAAAAGAAGGTGGGAAATGGTTTGATTATAAAAAAGTGGACATGTTTCTGAGTTTGTCCAAAAATAGGATTATTAAACTCTTAAGAAGTGAATATTTTAGTGGCTTGTGCTCTAATAGGCCCCCCAGTGCACACTGTTATGACAGGCCCTTATCCACGCTCAACATAATCACAGAGTATACAAGGGACCATGTACATTATTAAACATTAGTATTCACGTTTTATGTATTGTACCAGAGTTAGCTTAAAGCTAATTTCCTCTGACAAATCAGAACAACACTAAAAAACTAGAACGAGGAGGTGAAATCACTCTCTGTATATTTAATTTACAATACCAAGTAAGATTTGATGTATCTATAGCTGCAGAGAGCCCAGAGGCTACACACTGAGGGTGTGAAAGACGTATACAAAATGTTTGCTCATATGAACCTGTCTCACCAATAAATACAATGTGATCACGATAAAATTGTATCCCTATATATTATTACAAATGAGATTAAAGACAGATTATAACAGAAAATTGAAACATTTCTGTTATTCTTCAGACATAAATCACCAAATTATTGTTTCCCTATTCTTTCTATATCAAATTAAATAATCCCTTTTTATTTGCAAGGTAGGGTATAGACTGCGCAAAACAATGGATATCTTCTTTTTCTAGGTCAAAGTACAACTGAAAATATATTTTTCATAAAAACGAAAGAACTACATTTTAAACAAATTCCAAATCTATCAATCTCCTCACACATTTCACGTTCTGATTTAGGGATGTCAAAAGTAGGTAGCACCCTCTGTCATGAAAAAATAGTATTGCTATTCATTTTCTGTCATGAACCTGAACATGCAAAAACACACAATGATGACCCTGCAGCTGACTTCTTGCTGGAGGAGCCGTCCCTGTGGCGGTGGAGGCCGGCCGGGCGGAGCTGCGTCTGCAGAGAGAGGCTCCAGCGGGCCGACAGCAGGGACTGACAGCCGCTGATGCTGCCATTAACAAGGGAGCCTGAAGGCAACAGGAAGAACTTATATGAGGCTCTTTCTTAGTTCCAGAGATTATTATAAACACAATGAATGTGTCTGGTGTGGCAGGAAATATGAAATTCAATGACACTTAAAATAAATCAGAACATTTGCTCAGAATACAGTAAGAACGAGCATTCAGACAATAAGACAAGGGTTTCCAACTGAAGGTGAAAGGAACAATTAGAAAAGAAAACTCCATCACAAATTCCAGGCACACTTCCTGCTTCAGCTTGGACGTAGTGTAATCACTGTAGCCGGCATGCAACGTTCCAGCTCAGTCACGGATTCTGGGTAACATTCACCTTCAGTCTGACCTCCACATGCCACTCTTACCGATGGACCAAACTGGGTAATGAACTGGAATAATCTTTGAAGTGTTTCTGACATTGGCTTTGCTTCTACTAAATGAACAGCTGTGACTAATAGAAGAGAAGAAGAGCGTACTGACCCCTGAGGCGTGTGGGGGGGTGTGAGCGCAGCGTCCTCGGGGGGGTAGCAGCCTTCAGCAGCGTCTGTGTGTTCTTCACTGAGTGTTTGTGCTGAGCAACATGTGTGTGTTTTGCACTTTCTGCGTGTTTTGAGTTGAGCAGCGGCAGTGTTTTATGTGTTTTATGCGAGCGTAGTGTCCTGGTGGATGCAGCATTCCTCTGGAGTGTGTGTGTATTATCTTGTTTGGGTTGTACAGTGTGTGTCATTCTCCCTGATTGTGTTTGCATGTTCTGTAGGGTGGACGTACATTTATTTCTTGGTGTGCATGAGTCCTGAGACACGTTATTTTTTTGCGCTTTGTTGGAGTCTCCATGAGGGGGTTTTGAAATGTGCATATTTTGTGTGTTTTTCTGTGTGTGTGTGATAGGTGGTCTTTGTCGTGGCGTGTGCACACTCTGTCTTGTGCGTGTGTTTTGCTGTTTGTGGGTTTTTGGCAGTGTCCTTGTCTTTCGCTGAGCATGAAGGAGAGTATTTTTTGTTGTGTGCTTGTGTGCACGTGTGTGTATGTGTGAGTGTTTTTGTGTGGCACGGTGTGTGTCTCTGAATTCCCTGAGGGACAGGAAGAGGACTTTGCGGACGAGACGTTCTTCACACCACGGCATCCCGTCACTGATGTCCTGCAGAAAGTCACAAACACAAACACCATCAACTATTAAAAACAGAACACACTGAAATGGATTATCCACAGGGAAATGCCAAAATGAAAGTACACATTTAAAACCATTTGAAAATCTACAACAGTTATTAGTACCACAGTCCTCCACATATCATTTGAGGGAGTAGTCTAAACTTTTATCTATCATCTATCTATCGATGATATATAGTGCAAAACACTGATTTTGTATTTATTTTATTGATGGGTAAATGTATTTGTTCATGATCTCTCTGTGGCCATATTGTGGGAATGTTTGAATTTGTAATCTCTAATGTTTGTGTTGTGATTGTAGAAGCCTTGTCTGTCTTTTATTTGTGACTTAATTTTGTTTTTGTCATTTGTCATTTTTTTAGGGCATTCTAGGAGCCCCTTAAAAACGAAATGGTTAATCTCACGGGGTTTATCCTAAATAAATACATCTCACTGGAATAAAAACAGAAATGTGAAGGACTACAGTATGAACAGAGTTTATTTATGCAGTCGATCCCTGCAAATATAACCAGCATCACTGGGGAGGGCTTCTGTGTGCCTTACACACTGCGCTGTTCATCTGTAAACCAACACCGACACACAGTTCCATTTGAGGGTAGACTGTTTGTACTTTATGATAAATAACTATAAATAGCTGCTCAGGAATGCCAAAGATATGTTATTTAAAAACAGCCCGTCAATTCAATAGTTTGTCCACTAGAGGGCACTCATGTACTCATTGGTTACAATTTCAATCTGAATAATTGTTAGTTTACAGTACAAATCAGCTGTTCTTACAATGGCTAACTACATTATGTTAAAGTAAGATGATGAACATGGAAAACAACAGCATGTCAATATGCTCATTATGAGAGTTTTAAAAGAGGTATCGATAGAGTTATCAGCTTTAAACTCAGTATGAGTCCAGCTTTACTTTATGCTCAGCCACACTGCGCCTTTAGGCCAGATCAGACAGGTTTATGTAACTGTGTCCAAGAAGCATCAGAGAGAATAGACACCTTCTTCTTGCCAGAATGATAGAGGATGCATGCTGGATGTAATAATCAAAATCTTTGTGGAAGCAGATGCAGACGTGTTCCTGTCCTTATCCACCATATTATGTATCATGTTATCAACATGCTGCTCTGCAATATTAATCCTACACCTACAACTCATAGCTCTAGCATGCCTCAACTAAACGCATTATTCTCAGGATTTGGAAAGTCAGAAAGCCCAACTGATTCAACTTAAATAAATGTCTGGAGGACTTTCTGAAGCTTTTAAACATGGAAGAAGCTGCATCTTCGCTTTCAGATTTTGATAGGGGAGATAACAGGTTCTGGGTAACAATAAGGTTATTTACTGGACCTAAACCACTCCCCTTTGTAAAAAAAAACAACCACACAAAATCCAACAAACTGTGTACCCATGGTGTTCAATCTGGGCCTGAATGTTAAAGCCTGTTAAAGGGCCGGGTCATGAGTCTAATGTAAAGTTATACATTTGGAAAAGGGGAAAAGTAAAATCAAATAGAGAAACTAATATTCAAAGAATATTTATGTCATGGAGTCATCATGTAGGCTACTGACGCAGATCCAAGACCACATGTGATGCAAGACCATGTGCATGCATGTGTTCCTTTGGTTGTAGTTTGTGTTAAACCGGAACACATGCATAAAATAGGTCAGGGATGGGCAACTTGAATGGTGGTGGGGGCCACATAATGTATGTGGCCCCCACCACCGCATGCCCCCGGGCCGCCATTTGCCCATCCCTGCTCTAGGTCATGGGTCGGCAATAGGCGGCCCGTGGGGCATTGGTGGCCCACCAGCAATAATATTTGGCTGGGAAAATTTATTTTGAGAATAAAAATAAAAGATTATTTTGATTTTTTTTATACAATATCGGACCGAGAGTCGTACATAGAATAGAGAATCTACCTACACCTGAAGAATGCTTATTGTACTTTATCCATGTTGAGAGTGAATGACACACAGCACAGGCACAATCTGGAAGCGGGGTGCACTGACGCTGATAGTGGATCAATAAGTAGGTGGACAGCGCGTGGTGCTGAAATAGCCAACATGCGGTTATAAAAAATAACACCAGCTCACTAAATCATTCAAACGTAATCTTTACTTATGTGAACAATAACAAAGTTCATTCAAAACATTGACAACAAAATCTGAGAAGCCGCTTGATCATGGAGGGCGAGGGGTGGTGGTGCATATGCTGCCACCTCAGTTGGCAGCTTTGTTTTGAAAGAAAAGTTTTGGCTGATCGGACATTTATGAGAGAAAATCCCTAATGTCCGAGTGCAAGTGACATGAGGGATTGTCCCCAAGCATTGGAACGTGTCACATGTTTTAACAATCAATGACTTAAATAAGCCTTTGATTATGTTCCGACCCGCCATCTAGTGGCTCAGAAAAAAATTGGCCCGAGGCCAAATTTATTTGCCGACCCCTGCCCTAGGTTCTTCTTCTAAATGTTGACAGTACATTTTATGATTGTTTATTTAGTTCAATCTTTATAAAAAAAAAATTCAGATTTTCAGTTTATATATATCTTTTTCTTTTGAAAGGGATTTTCGAACATCCTGATTACATTAGCTAGTTAAGATGGAGCATTCTTTTTATAGGGAATGTGTACAAAGAGGAAAGACATTTTACACTTACACTTACATATTTCTTTCTGATGATGTTCCGTTTGGGTCTGTCCGTACTCATCTTGACAAGAAGACGCTAACGGGCACATGGAACACCGAAGCCTTTTTCTTGACCTCGACTCACTCTAAATTCCAACGCTCTGTCCTGGGAAAAAGGAGTCAAGTTAGGTTTAAAAAATATTTTTAATAAATGAGAGTGCAAAAAAGTTAAATACAACAGTTCATCTGCAGAAACAAAAAATGTTCTGTTCAATATTCAATGTTCTGTCTGGTGAGTTTCATGACAAGGATGATGCTTCAAACAAGCACAGCCTAACTGGCTCTGTATAAGACATTCAATGTTTCATTCATATGTTAGGATTAAGACACAGTTGCATGTCCAATAGCCTGAAAACAGCAACATGATGTAGAAGCACAACAAACTACCCAACAGATGAAATATAAAGATTCATAAAGAAGAAAATAATCCAACTATAACCTGATCAGCTAACTTGAACTAACTGTCAACACATAATAAATGATTGCATATTCATTTTATTTATTTAGTCAACGTTGTTATTGTTTTAGTTGAAAAACAACGCTCTGAGAAATGTGGCTTATTTGTTCATTAAAAAGATTGTTTCAAGAAGAATATAATGGGCAAACTAAGGTCAGGTTTTGTATCAGTAAAACATGAAAATAATATCATTATGGGAAACCAGGGTGGACGTTTGAAAAGGTTCAGGATTCAAAGACATGCAGGTTGTTAAGCAGCAGAGTACTGCGCAGGACAATGAACATTGTGCCTCCTTTAGCACTGTGAGCCGACTATATAAGGGTATCCGTCCACATCTAAGCTGCTCAGCTTCCCTATGATACACACTCAGTTTGCTATTAATTATAGTGCCCCAGCTATTGTCACTACCGTACACTTATCATGGTTTTAATTATATGGGACAGAGAGGAGTGTCTTTAAATAAATGATCATCTCTTTATTTTGTTCATATTTGCAATTGGTAATCTTTCTGGATACCAGTTGCTTTAACTTGTACTCTCTATAACTTCTCTCCTCCTCTGATCAAAGTACTATCAAAGCCACATCATTGCACATTGTGTTATTGTTCTAAGAATACAGTTTGTTAGTATAAGTGCATGTCCTTTAGTAATGCGGCCTGGGGTCTGGACATCTGCTTCACAGGGGGAGCTGCCCTTTAGCCAGTCTTACCCCAGTGCACTGACATGGAACCTGACGAATGGGGCTGCACAGCATCTTAGTTTCACACATAGCCTCCTGCTCTGCTAAAGCCCCCTCTGGATGAAGTGATCATCTACAGCTTTAAAATAATGGCAGCAGCTCATTTCATGTTAATGAACATAGGAAGTGCACTGCTTTAGAACCTTAAGACGGGTTATTGTATACACTAGATTGATGTGTGTGCAATCTACCACAGCATCAGTCAGGATGTGTAACAATGAAGATTACAGTGGGACCCTGGAGTTAGTAAGCAAGCTAATGTCAGACAATGAAAGCCCATTCACCTGCAGCAGCTTTACAGAACAGGTGTTCCTGCATATAAGCAGCTCTGTGTGAGCCCATCAGAGCAGAACCAGATCAGTCAGGCTGTGTCTCAGTACAGTCTGTTCAGTCAGAACAGTCAGTACAGGGTGCAGCGGGCCCACATTCTGTGTACAATCCTCACGAGACTGTACATCCCTGAGCACAAACGATCATATCGGCCCTTAAACAAAGCAATATCAAGCAATCATCGATCACACACCTCCAGCAGGATGGATCGGCCTACATCATGAGCACATCGACACCCTAAGGGGATTCACGGACCCTCTCACACTCTTTAACAAACCTGACACAACGGATCACATGAGATATCCCCCCGGCTCTGGCATGCCGTGTCCCCCTTCTCAGAGCCGCTGGGCCCGGTGTGCCGCTCGGCTCGGCACCTGCACGGCTGATGGAGCTCAGGGAGGCAGCACCACTGCGGTCATCCGAACCAAGGCCAGCCTCGGTTAGGTTTCAGTGCGCGTGTATTGTTTCATATACGGTCGGTGCAGGCTATATTACGTTCTTTGGTTGGCTTATTATGCATCCACCACGTGACCCGGAAATCGGTCGAGTCCATCGGTACACCAGCTCCGAGGTTCTGGGTTCTACCTTCTGCTTTATCAAATGCCCGATCTGGACGTTTGTCGTCTTTCGGTGACTCGGTCCCGGCGGCTCCGGAACCAGAACCCTCCGGAGAGACAGTCCCTGCAGCCGAGCTCAGATCCAGGCTGCGCCTCTATTCTCTCACTACGGTACAGTGCCTCAGCTGCCTGCGAGTCAAAGGTATCAACAACTATACACTACTAAACAAATTATTAGTTTTTATCACTATTTTCTTGATTTTCCTTAAAAAAAAATTCTATATTTTTGTATTTATTTTTGGTATTCGGTGTATGTACCTGTGCACCCCTGATGTCAGTGTTTGGTGTGTAATGTTTGATCCTACATATTTTCTTAAATAAAGGGGGGGAAACTACTATACAAATTAGATAACAAATACATTCTGACACGTCACAGAAGTATTTAAAAGCTATTAGAGAAAGAGAACTTTAGCCCATGTTCAACAAGATGAGGTCACTGTACCATAATGTCATACAAAAATAGTAGGCTATATTTATATGTTATGTGTGTATTGTGCTCGTATGTTGTTTGACTTCAAAATAAAAATGGATTAATTTTTAAATATATTCTAACATTATTTTTGAATTGTCATACTACATGCTGCTTGAGTGAAGCTCTTCTTCAGTTCACATCAGAAACAGAGTCCTGTGGACTGCACAGTATTCTTCCTCCAACATGGTCAACACCATGCTGGTCTATGCTGGTCTATGCTGGTCTATGCTGGTCTATGCTGGTTTTTTCCGCAGGGATGTATCTATCTATCACCAGTTTATTACATTACATTATCACATGTCACTTGTTAGACGCTTTTATCCAAAGCGACTTACATACTCAATACTGTGGGCAATCCCCACAGGAGCACTTTGGGGTGAAGTGTCTCAGGGACACAACGACATGCTGACTGCAGTGGGGTTTGAACCTGTGACTCCCTGATCTGATCACCAACGCTCAACCCACTGCACCACACGCCTCCCCGCTTATGTTAGTATTAAATATATAATGTATTCTGGTAACTATCAAAATAAAGACATTGTATAGTGTTCATAACAGTATTTTTATTTAATAAATTATACATTAACAATACCATAATATTACAAAAAAAACCTACATCTAAATAAATATACAATCTAAATAGATGCATTTGATTTAAAAATAAAAGCAACATATATAATAAAAAAAAAAAAAGTTTTCTTGTTAATATCCATTATCTTCTCTGTTATGTATCTTCCGGTCTTTGCCAATCTGGCCAGCATTTATTGGTCCTCCACGTCTTTCTCGCACAGCCACTGCTTGAAGCAAACTGAAAATAAATGAAAAGATCAGAGTATCAAATATCGTCTAAAAATGTACGGTACTACTACTTTTATCGATACCGCTTATCGATCCGGTCCTTTAACGGTACTCTTATCGGTTCTTTTGGAAAAAAAAGGTAAATGAACTAAACATATTGTGAACAAAATTAACATTGCTTTTTATTTAAATAAAATAAATAATATTTCACCTCAAAAGAAACAACAGTGTTTTAACAAATCGTATTAAATTATGTGATGACTGAACTGTAAACAGAATAGCTGAAACTTTAACAAAATAAATAACTCAGTTACCTCTAATCATTAACCCA
>NW_011354985.1:0-5639 GCF_000735185.1 Notothenia coriiceps
ATGACTGATGAACAGATCGCCACTGGGCTTTCAACTAAAGACACAGCCACGCAAAAACTGCGGCATGTGTACGGCTCTCCGGCAGAACTGCACCCGTGTCAGACGAGACATATACCACGTGATGACACGTTAGGCTCGTGTTGTGTTCAAGGACCCTGACCACGTGGCCAGGAAAAACAGGCACTCGCTTGTTTAATTTTTTTGCGGTCTAGATTTCTTAAATGTTTTTATAAATTACCTCGAGGGCCGTACCAAATGGTCTCATGGGCCGTATACGGCCCGGGGGCCGGAGATTCCCCACCCCTGCTCTAGCCAATCAAACCGTGTCCTTGTGTGTCCGGGTCGGGAGATTCATGTGATTGGTTGAGGTTGAGTTTCAGACACGCCCACCGGCAAGCTTCAACGCACTCCGCCGTGTGGACGCTGCGTTAGGGTTACACCTCCATTGGTTTCCATTGTTTACTTCAATCACATAGTGACATCATTATGTAACACTTGCGCTACTATTGGCTAGCGCTCCAACACATCGTACGTGATAGGCTGAAGGGGCGGGACATCTCTAAGCGGTTGACCAATCACGACAGAGGTGGCCAGCTAACCAATCAGAGCAGACTGGGGTCTGGTTTCAGACAGAGGGTGAAAAGAGGTGCTGCAGCACAGGCAGTATGAGAAAAATAAAGACGGTTTTGAACTTTAAAGCATGGAGACATGTTCCAGTGGAGACACAAAATATTGATATGAACCTGAGAATGAGCAGAATAAGTGTCTCGTTTTGTTTGTGTTGTTTGAGTTTTTACTTGCAGCTGTCTCTCATGGTGGGACTTGTTGGTTATACATGTGGATATATATTTAATTGCTTTATATGTTGCAGGATAATTTAATATTTAATTATACACTTTCAGTAGTTGGTTGTTGATGAATATTAGTGATAATTTTATTTTAAATATAAATCTGCAAAATGTAACTTGGAACTTGTAGTGAAGGAGAAGTATTGTGTAGCAGGAGTTGGAAATACTAAAGTAGAAGTATCTCAATGTTGTACTAAAGTACAGTACTTGTAATGTAGAGTTATGGTTAGTTTCCATCACTGGAAACAGCTTACCTAACATAGCTCATTTACATCCGTCACTTCCAGCTTGCAGAAATGCAGCCTTACAACCACATTTCATCTGCCCAAGCAGAACAAACTCAAATAAAGTAGAGGAACTGCTCTGCAGTGTGGCTCACTGTTAGATTGTAGCTTTACAGAAACATGTGATCTGTGAATAGAATAGAATTGGCAACAGTGACTTGTATAACACCCTACATGACAAACTTTTGATCGTTTCCACTTTTTTCTACATCCCTGATTATGACAACGCAACTTGTTTTGCATAATGTCCTGAGCAAACGTCAGACGTGATGCTACTTCTATCTCCAAGAACACTAATCAATATTCACCAAGGGGAATTCACCCAACAGGAAGTGTGTGTTGATCCAGTTTAGGTACCATATATCGGAGCTGAATCACATACAGTGGGAGCTACAGAGGCAACATTCAAGGACAGGAGTTTATTTCAGCATGAGAAGTAGTGTGTTCAGACAAAAATGTGTATAAGTGTACATTTTGTCATTTTGAAAACAAAATGTACCAAGAGCAGACGGCAACACTAAATCACTATTAAAGTCAATGCAATAGTACGTAAAGTCAATCACATTTTAATAATCAACGAGATACCACTGGCAGGGGGAAAGCTATTAGAGAGACATGAGCAGCATTAAAGCTACAAAAGCTTCAAGTACACAAAAGAAAAAGAGCAGAAGGGAAAATAACAATCTCATATGCAGGATAAATACTGGCTGATTCTGCCTATTGATTGGGACATCTCCATTAAAAAAATACATTCTATATTCACACAAAATGGATATTTATTGACTTTAGATTGATGATTCACAAAAGTAGGCTAGGCGTTATGAAGTGACTCTGTCAATTATTACTTTTATCCACCCGGCTTACCACAAGTTTTCACAGCTGTGAACGGAAAGTTAATACTTGCAAAATATGTGTATTCTGTAAATGTAAAAGAGGAAGAGGAACATGTTTTTTTTCTCTTTCTCTTCTTTGTTGGTAACTTAAGACGTCGTAAAGGGCGGGGAGGCTCTGAGGCAAAAATATATTACAGTTACAGTAATGCCAGGAAAGTGAAATAATTAAAAACACGTTACATTAAGTTATCATAGTGTGGGATAGGAGTTTTCCAAATGGCTTATACGAGTAAACAACTATTTTCTACAATATTTAACAATTTATTAGAAATGTGATGATTAAAGGTCAACAGTAAGTTAAAGGCCTTTTTAGTGTTTTACAAAGGGGTGGGGGGGCAATGACAGTGCTGTTCTCTACAGAGCGATGAGCAGTGATACTCCATTTGAAATAGCCGTGGTGATCAAATTTGAACCAATCAACAGCTTCAAAAGAAGAGACTGCACAGAAGTCACACTATGATATATTTGTCACATTTCTATAGGAAAACTGTCACCTACTGCACTCTTCTTCAGTTGGTCATATGCTGTGAAAATGGGCTGTAAGTGTTGCACAATGTGTGACTTTTTAAGCCACTTCTCTTACGAACAACTATAAATGGCCAAACAGAATGCTGATGGGCATATTAATGCCATTAGGATTGGATTTGGATTTAGTCACACCATGGAATTTGTTTGTTTACCTATCCAAAAAATGAATACAGTAAACTGTTACATGACATACAACACTGGTAATATTGTAATGTTCTAAGTAGCAACAGTAGGACTTGGAGGACATATTGCAAACACTATATGAAGAAAGATGTCGTATGTTCCAGCTCATAAAATTACTTTTAAATATATTGATCCTAAACTGATAACCTTTATGTAAAATAAATAAGTGATGTCATTACAGCCCCAAGTGGCCATTTCAATCATCTGACGGAGGTCTGAGTGAGATCACGAGACCATGGGACATGGTTCTCTTCAGCGAGGGCTCCTTTCCTCTGTTCTCACGGTGATCTTGATCTTCTTCTCCTTCTGGGTGTCTTTCAGGGAAAAAAAGGAAAATTGTTCCAAACAGTTCCTTTTGGTTGGGGAGAAAAATTGTCGAGCAAATCATTTTTAAATGTATATACAGTATGAAGCAGAAAGCAGAAAAAAGACTGACAATAGTTGACATTATATCAGATAGCTTTCTTTACAAGAGTTGTATTATTAGAGTATCTATTCTGCTCTCTGTATGCTTAATAATTGTGGTGTTTCTGTCTTACGGTATGGTAGAGATGAATCATCATTATGACAGTTGTATAATTACAGAGTTGGCTGTGTGGATTAAGATGCAAAGACAATTACACCTTATCCATTACATTCTGGTTTAATTTTTATTGAATGATAGATTTTAGCTGGTTTGAGACAACATGCAGGGTTTTCAAGATCGTCCGCCATGGTGGTTTTGTTTAGGGATCGATATGGGTTTGATTTTGTTTGTTTGTCTGTCTATTTGTGCACGATTAGGGAAAACTGTTGGCCCGGTTCTCACAAAACTTGGTAGAAGCAAGAATAATAGAATGGGAGTGTCAGGGATGAGCGAAGCAGGCAGGACCCAAACGCAGATTTCTCCGAAAAAACACCTTTATTCCAAGGCTAAATTAAACTAAACAGAACTCTTCCCTGTGAACAACGTCAAAATACAATAAGGAACTCACAAAGACTAACATAAAACACAGAACCTAAATGCACACAGGACTAATCAAACAAACAAGAGACAGGTGAGGAGGGAGGAGAAAACACAGGGGCACCAGCTGAACACAATCGGGTATTCAGGGAGGGAAAACAGACAAAAAGCAACAGGCAAGACAGGGGGTGAACACTTTTCAAAATAAAACAGGAAACCAAAGACAGAAAAAGACAAGACAAAACACAACACGGACAGATCGTGACAGTAACCCCCCCTCAAGGGACAGATCCCAGACGTCCCAAAAAAAGTCCAGCAGGGTGGGTGGAGGGGGTCCGGAAGAGGGACGCATCACTAGTGACACCAGGGTGGGTGGAGGCAGTCTGGAGGGCGGGTTTGGGCTGACAGCCCAGGGGCACAGCGGAGGACCCGGAAGGGGTCTCGGGCGGACGGCCCGGGGGCAAGGCAGAGATCAAGGATGGGGTCTCGGGCGGACGGCCCGGGGGCAAGGCAGAGTTCAAAAAGGGGCACTCGGGCGGACGGCCCGGGGGCAAGGCAGAGTTCAAGGATGGGGTTTCGGGCGGACGGCCCGGGGGCAAGGCAGAGTTCAAAAAGGGGCACTCGGGCGGACGGCCCGGGGGCAAGGCAGAGTCCAAGGTGGGGCGAAGGCCACAGCAGGCGAACTCAGGGGGCCGGGCTCGAGGGCGAAGACCGCAGCTCTCAGGGGGCCGGGCTCAAGGGCGAAGACCAGACAGCTCCGGAGGCCAGGCAGGACCCGGTGTTGGCTGAACAGGAAACGGAGCCGGTGGGACAGGCTTCGGCGGGATCCCCCACGGAAGAGGACCAGGAGTTGGCAGGACCCCCGGCGAGACAGGTTATGGCGGGGCCTCCAACGGAACAGGACAAGGGGTTGGCAGGACTCCCGGCAGAAGAGTTGACGGCGGGACCCCCAGAGGAACAGGACATAGGATTGGCAGGACCCCCGGCAGGAGAGTAGTCGGCGGGACCTCCAACGGGTCGGACACAGGGTTGGCAGGACCCCCAGCGGAACCTCCAACGGCACAGGACATAGAGCTGGCAAGACCCCCGGCAGAAGAGTAGTCGGCGGGACCCCCAACGGGACAGGACATAGGGTTGGCAGGATCCCCGGCAGGAGAGTAGTTGGCGGGACCTCCAACGGGACTGGATATGGAGCTGGCAGGACCCACAGCGGAACCTCCAACGGCACAGGACATAGGGTTGGCAGGACCCCCGGCAGAACAGTAGTCGGCGGAACCCCCAACGGGACAGGACATAGGGTTGGCAGGACTCCCGGCAGGAGAGTAGTCGGCGGGACCCCCAACGGGACAGGACATGGGATTGGCAGGACCCCCGGCAGGAGAGTAGTCGGCGGAACCCCAACGGGACAGGACATGGAGTTGGTAGGACCCCCGGCAGGAGAGTAGTCGGCGGGACCCCCAACGGGACAGGACATAGGGTTGGCAGGACCCTCAGCGGAACAGGCGTCGGCAGGACCCCCAACGATACTGGACGCGGAGTTGGCAGGACCCTCAGCTGAACAGGACATGATGTCGGCAGGACCCCTAGCGGAACAGGTGACGGCGGGACCTCCAACAGGACACGGGGAGCTGGAGTGGGTCGGTACACCAACAGGACACGAGGAGCTGGAGTGGGCCGGAACACCGACAGAAAACGAGGGACTGGAGTGGGCCGGAGAGCCGGAACGTGAGCCTTAACCATAGCTGCTGGGGCCGGTACTGGAGTTGGAACTGGAGCTAGAATTGAAGCCGGAACCATGGCTGCTGGGGCCGGTACTGGAGTCGGAATTGAAGCCGGAACCATGGCTGCTGGGGCCGGAACTGGGGCCGGAACCATAGCTGCTGGGGCCAGAACTGGGGCTGGAACCATAGCTGCTGGGGCCAGAACTGGGGCTGGAACCATGGCTGCTGGGGCCAGAACT
>NW_011354986.1:0-2285 GCF_000735185.1 Notothenia coriiceps
ACAAAAATAATTTTACATTTTGTATTTAAAGGGCCCATAAAGGGTTTTTATGCATGTAAACGGTCTGCAGAGTCAAAAACCCTCAAAGTACACCCTGTAGGGAGTAAAACTATAACAGAGAAAAGACCTGCTGCCCCAGAACGCCTCGTTGGAGATTTCTCTTTTTCCATTGTTTACTTCTTGGTATATAGTGACGTATTTCGGGTATAGAGACGTAACGAAACGGCTCCGCAGATTGGTCCAAATTGACCAATCCGCGGAGCCGTTACGTTTGGTCCAATCCGCGGACTTCCTCACACACACACACTCGGCGGGACGTTGCGAGACTCGTTGCTGCGAGGAGCGGGACACTGTGAGCTGGCTCACTGGTGAGGGGTCGGCGAGACACCGCGGAACTCAGCCTGGGCACACACACAAACTCCCAGCCAGGCTGTGGGTGTGTGTGTGTTTCGGGCTGGGTTTCACTGTGTCTCACTGACGGCCACTGGGCTCACAGGGAGAGGGGGGGGGCAGGAGCTCCAACAAGCCGTGTAGGACAGAGAGTGAATACACATGCTATACAGAGATGCTGTATGAGGAACCAATGTGAGTTTGGAACAACGCACAATATAAATCTATTCTAGTCTAGACCTCAACAATGGAATTATGATCAGTAGAAATGGCCATGACATGGGACCTTTAATGTTTAACTTTTTTTTACTTTAATTAAATTGGATAGTTTTTTTCAAGACATTGATGCATTTTATGTGCAAGCATCACTTCAGATGGCAAAAGGTAGAGCTAGTTCTTATCGAGGTATTGTCTTTCTTAAAAATGGAAATACTTTAACTGTTGTTGCAATAGTTTTGCTTTTAGGTCTAACTTAACTATGCCTGAATATAAAGCATTTCAGTTGCTTGAAGACATTTTCTTTGAAAGTTCCTGACTATGCATCTGTACTTAAAGGGTGCCTTAATGTGTAAGCATCACTTTATGGTTGCATTAGGTACATGTGGTGCTGATTTAGTCACGAAACTCACAAAAAAACTACTAAAAACCCTCTTTTTTATTATTCTGGTTGACCGTAAACTCTTACGTCAAACCCACCTGAGGAGATAAAGACTTCTTTCTTCCAAACTAGCTAACGTTCATTCATAGATCTAACATGACTACGCCATGACCATAAAGAGTTTGAATTTAAAACTAACTATGAATCCATATAGCAGCCTTTTAAAACCATTTTAAGGTTTGATTATTTAATTAAAATGGTGATCCACACGTTAAATACTCAAGCAGTTTATCAAGTTCTTTGGAAACTAACTTCCTCTTGACTCTTAATATTTCCTCCGCTATTTTAAAATATGACGTTTGATCGGATTTATATTTAGCGAGTGTTTGACCCGGAGCTGGTTTACCTTAATGGCGAGGAACTCAGAGAAGTCTGTCGTCCTTTTCTTACAGCACGACCATCCCTGCAGAAGAACAAAACAAACAAACAAACAAATGATTTTTGTATCAGGCTTAACAAAAGTGTTGTTGTTTATTTGTCTGTTTTTATCGAGTGTTACCTTCAGAGCGTCGTGGAAGATGGGAACACCTGGATGGAAGACGCAGGAATCTATTGGAGGAAAAAGGAAAAGGGTCAGTCTGTATTTAGACACACACACACACACACACACACACACACACACACACACACACACACACACACACACACACACACACACACACACACACACACACTCTCTCTCTCTCTCTCTCTCTCTCTCTCTCACACACAAGCACATAAAGACACACACACACACACACACACACACACACACACACACACACACACACACACACACACACACACACACACACACACACACACACTACAATAAGGTAACATATTTGTTGACGTCACACACACACTCAGGCTTGGCGAATAAACCCAGACCCTAAATCTGGTTTCCTTTCCACCTGTTGTGCTCTGTTAAAGTCAGTTTCTCTGCTCACTCCCACCGCATGTGTTCGGTGTTTTCTTTAACATTTTGCAACATTCAAACCCACATTTGAGCATGACTGAGTCATTTAGCACATACACAAACCTATAAGTGTGCTCCCAAAAGTGTTATTTCAAAGTAAAAGCACACAAAAACCCAGTCAACGCCTAACATATTGGTAGTGCTTCCATACACACATGGCCTGTTACACTGTACAAGCTATGCTCTCACACACACACACACACACACACACACACAAACACACACACACACACACACACACACACATGGCACACACACACACACACACACACATAACTA
>NW_011354987.1:0-2387 GCF_000735185.1 Notothenia coriiceps
GAGAAGGGAAGCAGAAGGGTGGGAGGTCGGGGGAAACAGAGGAAGCTGGGAAATTGTGGGGTGTTCGTGTCAATTTGAGTTGTTCTTATGTGTGTGCATGTTCGTGGGAGTTTGTAAGGAAGACAGAGTGAGATTTAAAAGACAGAGAAACAAAGACATGAAGAAAAGGGGATCAGCTGCTATGCAAACTGTGGAGGACGGATAAAAGATGGAGGAGAAGAAGAAGAGAGTGAACTCACGGTTGACAGCTCTCTGAAAAGCCATGTGGGTCATGGGAGGCAATAAAAGACAAATGCATTATTCACTGTGTAGCGCTGTGTTTCTGTGCAGACACAGAATTAAAGGTGCCTTATGAAAAACATACTGATTAAATGCATTAAACATGTTTTCTTTGCAAAAAAACATTTCATCTGGTTCAGATTGCTCTTTTGTGGAAGGAAATGCATGCAAACCGGGTTCTATCTTGCCTCGATTCAACATATATCGTCACGTTTGGAGAAATCAATCAACAGCTGTGTTTGAATTTCCATTTTAAGACAAAAAAAGGGGCTGGAAAAGTGAATATTTTGAAGCACACTGCACCGCATATTATTACGGGGAATAACCGGAGCATGTTCTGCTGATTCCTCCTCCATGGGTCATGTGAGCGCGTGCAGAGCAGTTCATGGGTAATTGATGTGTAGAGTCTTATTTTGGGAGCTAAATCAAACGACAGGGCTTTACGCATCACCTGGCAAAAAAAAAACCGCAGCACACGCTCACAAACGTGCACAAAAGCACACAAATCAACATAGAGCCCGGTTTCTTTGCGAGCTGCCATCTACCTCGGATACTACAGACGTGAATAGACACACATACAAAGAAGCGGTAGCGGTACACGTGAAGGCGCTCTCGCACAGGCACATGAATATTTCAGTTTGCTTCAAAACGTGCAACGCAAAAAGCATCTCCCATCCCCCCACCACCCTCAGCCACAGCCTGGGTGTAGCAGCTCAGGAGTAGGCCATAAATGATGGAGAGAGATCAAGGGAGGAGAAAGAGATGGAGAATGGAAAAAAGGCTCTGATAGACTGGAAGCTCTCCGTGCGTAATGAAGGGAGAGGATACATAAAGACGTCAGGGTGGAGTGACAGCCCTCACATCTCTGGGGGAAATGACAGAGCCTGATTTATGCCGTAATGTTTTGATGAAATACAAACATTTTGACTTGTTGGTCAACTGTTTAATGGTAACTAGTCAAAACAGCTGATGCACTGATAGAAGGTTTATTTTTGGAACCGTTTCAGGTGAGTGACCATGTGTTGTAGTTAGCTGCTCGCTCATGAACGAGCACATTCATCTCCTGCTGAAACAAGAGCAAACCAGTTCCTCTGTTTAGTAATTGGGTCTGCAACCAGTGACTAAATTTATACAGCCTAATATTTGTCTCAGGAGGCTTTAAAAAGTGCGTACGGCGTAAGACACCCTCTGTCTTTAGACACCCTCTGTCTTTAGACCAGTGGTGTCAAACTCAAGGCCCGGGGGCCAAATCCGGCCCGCAACTTCATTTTATGTGGCCCCGCAAGAGCTTGCAAAGAATATAATACGATTATTATACGGTTACATGCCACTTTACAGAAGCACATTGCCAATAAACTACATGTCCCACAATGCATCTCGTTTTGTGACATGCGCACTGAAGAGACTTCTGCTTTCAGACGTAGTTCATTACTAAGTTATTATCCTATCCCATAATAATCCAATTCAGAGGCAATAATGTAATATAATATATATTATATATATTTATATATGTATATTTATATAGTTACAACCGGCCCTTTGAGTGCAACCATAATGCTAATGTGGCCCGCGATGAAATTGAATTTGACCCCCCTGCTTTAGACCATTGCATGATATAAGGAAAATATCCCCAAGAAAACCCCACAATAGAGTGGTGCAGTGACGAGTCCTAAAACCCGGAAATGAGTTAGCATTTTACCACTACCGGTTCCCTCGTCTCAGAGTCAACGGGATTTCTCCATAGGATTTGGGAAAATAGCTCAAAATAAGGTCTGTGGTTGACACACATTTACATCCATCAGCAGTGACCCCACTGGTGATTTCTGAAGAGTTTAGGTGTATGAAAAACGATGGTTGTTACCAAGTGGCTGAATAGGACTACAGAAGTTGTCGAGGACGTTGTACGTCATTACGCAGAACACGTAAACACTCCCGCTAAGTTTGTTTGCCCTGTTCTGCTTGAAAGCAAGTACCTGCCTCCTGCAGACTGTTCAAACAAACGCTTCAACTTGCAACATTTAGAATCTGTATGTTTGAATATGGATCTTAAGTTGGCGTGACGTTGAAGTCGTGCTGCTGTACTCGGCTGTAGTTCCTTTATAGCATAA
>NW_011354988.1:0-2882 GCF_000735185.1 Notothenia coriiceps
AGAAATGAGAACTCCTCTCCTCTGAGCGGTCATTTTAAAGAGACGTCCATTAATGATGACAGGAGGCACAGCAGCACTCTGATGGACAGATGTGTTCATGACCCCCCCCTCTCCCGTCTCTGGTCGCTACAATGAGGAATTGAAATTACGGGCCAAAAGTTTTATTTACAAGTATTAAAAGTAAGCAGAGGACACCAAACCAACTGAGACCCGTCTGTCCGCTGCATCTACGCACACACTGTACCACACACACCTACACCACACACACACACACACACACACACACACACACACACACACACACACACACACACACACACACACACGCACACGCACACGCACACACACACATATACACACCTACAGCTCCTCAAACAGGCAGCCGTTGTGTATTTTATTATGTGAAGCACTAAATGGTTTTAGAAGAATATTGACTCTTTGTTTGTAGATATCTACTAAACTAAAGCAAATAAAGAGAGTAGGCCTGTTATACTGAGTGATATATATTATACACACTGCTCTGCTTTCTGCACAGACCTCACAGCTGTTCTCACTGTAAACATCGCGTCGCGATGAAAGCAGTTAATAAAATAATATCCAGGGGATGCATGCAGAGCTGTCATTGGCTGAGATAAGTCCGGCCGTGCGTCACGATTCTTTGAAACATCTCTGTTCCCGGAAATGCATCCACGAAGGAGCCGTGGAGGACCGTGGAGGAGCCATCAGTGTATCCTCGATTATAACTCCTCCAGAGAGCCTCCTCGACGCTCGATCCTCGGTCCTCGAAGTGCATTTAGAGAAATGAGATGTCCTTCAACATGGCGCGCTGAAAACCATTTTCGGGTCACGACAGCAAAATAAAAATGCCATTTATACAGTCTCATATTAATTAATATTAATATTATGACATGAGACTTGCACGTTGCATTTCTTTGTAGTCGTTTAAGGTTGTTTTTTTTTCCGGGGGGGGCACTGCCACTTTGGGCCCATGGGACAGGGAACTATCCATCTAACTTGCCATTTGTAGTGTTACAAGCAGTGATTGACACTTCTTTCTTACATGATTGTTTGAAACATTGATTCGAGGAATTATCAGAAATTTGGCAGAAGATTGGCTTTTTGGTTGGGATGTGACTTGTTGTCACTTGTTGTGTTTGCGCATGAGCGTAATTCCTAGCAATAAGAACGCTCGTTTATACTCATTTATATGGTGACTATTGTACTATTGAGATTCCATCATTTGTTATCCACCACATTGAGACGCCACTGAAGTATGAAGAATGGCTGCTTGCCTAGACTTCCTCTCTGGCAGGCAGCGCCAGGTCTTAAGCTGCCGGGGGAATAGGAGGAGAGATTGATTCTCCTGATGATTTCATTATATGACATCAAAGCAGGGAAATTGCAACAGAGAGCGGGAATGCATCTTCAGTGAATAGCAAGTCGTCTGTCATTTGAGCGATACAGTAAGAACATCAGCTGTGACATGTCACCTTGTCAGTGTAGACACAGTAATTATGATGTTTTCCTCAAAAGGGATATTATGTTGGTGGATCAAATACAGCTAGATAGCCTCATTCATAGATTGTTAAAATTAGACACGAAAACCGTCAACAGACCAATTGAGGAATCAATGTTAGCGGGAATAGTGGCAGCTACAGTTTATGTGAGTAAATGTAACGGTTCAGGCACAAAGTCAAGTGCATTTGCGGAGTAAGATGCTGCTGTGGCCCTGGGCATAGATTTGCTATTAAGTGGACAAATGATGCTCGTTATCAGGTTCGTAATTGTATTTTATGCCTCCACTGTGACATGTCTCCATGCTTTAATGTTCAAAAAGCTCTTTATTGGTTTCATACTGCCTGTGCAGCAGCACCTCTTTTCACCCTCTGTCTGAAACCAGTGGCCTGATTGGTTAGCTGGCCTACTCTGTGGTGATTGGTCAACCGCTTAGAGATATCCCGCTCCTTAGCCTATCATGTACAATGTGTTGGAGCGCTAGCCAATATAATTGTAGTGTTTCATAGTGATGTCAATTTGTTACAGAAGTAAACCAAGGAGACTAATGGAGCCGTTTCAGGCGGGGGTGGGAGGACTCCCTCGTTAGGGCACTTATCCTTAGGGTGCATTTCCACTACAGGGCCTCGCACGGCTTAGTACAGTATAGTTAGGCCTTGGTAGGCCAGGCTCACTTCATGCTGCGTTGCCATTGCAGTTTAGGAACTGGGGTAGTAACTATAGTAACGCAGTGTAGGCGGAGCCGTGACGTAATCTTCAATGCGAAACAAAAAACCAACATCAGCCGTTAGCTGTTAGCCCTCAGAGCTCACAGCTCCTCATATCTGTTCAGAAACTAGACAAAAGTTAAACAAGTACAAACCACAGACTGTCTGTGTCATGGCGAATACAGTCGCTGGTTTATTTATGTCTGTAGGCCGTTGTTGTGAGTGTGGACAGTCGGAGCATATACTGCGTTAGCTTAGCCGATCTCCATTCAGAAAACAAGCATTTTAAAAGGTTTTTCGACTGCCGTCTGTCTGCAGACTTGTCAAAGCATTAATTCATGGTTTTTACCAGCGCCATATAGATAGAAGAGTTACGACATCTCCGTTCACTCCAATGGACCAGTTTTTTTACAGCAATGGCGGATCGTGGAGCTCTCAATAGTTCCCCGGAAGTTAGCTTGCCGCTGACTTGCGGGGCTATCTGCGGCTAGCAGCGCAGTAGAGTTGCAGCATCGTTCGTGTTGGACTTTTAAAGGTAAGAAGACGTTTAAAGATTTATATTGCGGATATTCTCAGCACATCTTAGTCAAATTAACATGTGTATTAAAGGATGTTAGTGGATTCCGTGAAGATTATCCCTAAATCAGTAGATTTAGGGAA
>NW_011354989.1:0-2704 GCF_000735185.1 Notothenia coriiceps
AACACATAAACACACATCAGAGCACAGTGGGCTCATAGGGAGGGGTGGGAGGGGGCAGGAGCTCCAACAAGGCATTTAGGACAGAGAGTGAATACACATACCAGGGTTTCCCACACATAGACTATACTTGAGCGGGCCGCCCAGGTATATTAACGGCCGCCCAAGTATATTTCGCGACCCATTTAGGTTTTTTTTTTTTTTTTTTTTTATAACTTTGTTTTTGTATTCGTCCGTGATCACAACGCCATCTGCGATCGATTAACTTGTGGACAATGATCCCTCGCTCCCTTGCTCTGATCTCGCCTCCTTCTGGCCTGTTAAGTTGCCTGCCTCACACAGGATGACTGGCTGTCCACATGATGTGGCCTGCCGACATGGCCACTGTCATACAGATCATAAATCAAAGCCCTTGATTGGTCTCTGTGTGTCATTCAAGCTCTGCATAACCTCAGGTTTGAGGTCGACCCCCACTTAAAATCACATGGATAGGTTCCTAAATACATTTATAAATGCATTTATTTTTTTAAATAGTAACCCATTTCCATATGTTTATGTGGGTAGTAGATTTAAACTATAGCGCTATCATTATGGGCCCTGCCTGTACCTGTTCGCTCTGCCATCGCGTGAAGGGTCTGCTAACAAGCGACCAACAGAAAGGTTAATGCTAATGTTGTTGCACATCACAAAGGCACGTCACCTCAACCCCCACCCCACTCTACCACCACCCCCCCAAGTATATTTCAGATCTGTGGGAAACACTGCATGTATTACTGTAGGGTGTCAGAAAACCAGTCAGTTTCTGGTGTGACCACCATTTGCCTCGCGCAGTGCAACACATCTCCTTTGCGTAGAGTTGATCCGCTTGTGGATTGTGGAATGTTGGTCCGCTCCTCTTCAATGGCTGACACTGACAGCATGTTGATGCCTGTGAGGTGGATGGAATATCTTGGCAAGGAGTGCTCACTAACACAGATTTAGACACATTTGTAAACAATATTTGAGATAAATATGCCTTTTGAGTTCATAGAAAAAGTCTGATTGTAAAATATCTTTAATTATGCTCCAAATATCTGGAACATGCAGGTCCTCTTACTTCTTTTAAATTCAGACTGAAGACTTTTATTTTTGCCACTGCTTTCAATTGAAATGTTCATATCTCTCACTGCACTGTAACTTTTATTCATGTACCTGTTATTCATGTTTTATTATCTTTGCTTTTAAATGAGTGTTTTAAAATGCCATTTTATAATATGTTTCCGCTGCACTATTTCTTAACGCTCTTAATACTAAAAGCACATTTACAGTATTATTTGAATCCCATAAATACATTTCATTGGCAAGAGTTTTTAACTGTGAGCAAATTAGGTGATTCAATAATAATATTGTAGTATCACCGTGGTGAAAATCTAAAGATTAAAGCTTTGATTAACCACTTTTTCAGAATCAGCTCCAATTATAATACAAGATAAACATGAAAGCAAACAGTAATAAATGCCACCATATTAAATAGTAAATATAATATTGTGATTATACAAGTGTGAGGATTATTAAAGCGATAAACAATCAATGATGTAAGAAAAAATATATATTTCAAAAACAATGCAACAGGCTTACATGGTTCACTGCATGAGAAAAGTTAAAGGTCTTTTCAAAGTAAAGAATAAGTTGTATAAATAAACATGAAATGTAGGCTATGTGCATTCACTTGAATGTGTAATAAATACTTGTAAATAATCTTACATTTCGAGATTTCTAAAGCAGAAACAAACAAAACACACTGACTCTCCATCAGAGCAGGAGCACATACCTAAGCCTCTTTTGAGTGTGTTTGCAGAGTACAAATGAACCTCAGTTTCATACAGATTCAATAAAAACTATTACTGTGTTTTACCTTAAATCTATTAAAAAACATATACTCTCAACATATATCTAGTTTTAATAAGATTACAAGGTATTTTAAAGTATTTAGGAAGACATTTAGAGAGGAAAGTCACAGATTAGCGGTTCACAGTCTTCCCAGTAATAATATACATATATATTGAGGTTTATTTCACTTTTACATGAAGATAAACTCGTTCGCTATCGTTTAGGGTGAATTTGACACTATATTGTTTCCTCCAGATGTGATTTTATTACATGTGTTCGTGAAGAGAAAACACAAAGTGGCACAGTATACCTGCTGCTCCTGTGAGACAGGCTGCGATTGAGTCTCTACGGTTCTCATGGTGTGTTTAAATAGCATCTTGCAGGTTTTTTTTTTTCTACATTTATGCTTAAACTTGCTTGAAAATTACAATTAAAAAAGTGAACGCAGGATTTGATATGTTTTACGAGACATAAGGGCAGGAATTCAGAGGGAAAGGAGCAATTTTGCTCTGCTCTTAAAACGGCTTTTTTTTAAGGTCCTACGTCATATTACATCACAAAGGGGACACATCTCCGCTCTCTGACCGCGGGAATAGTTAGTAGTTTAGTTGAGCAGTTGAGTTGAGCGGTTGTGTTTTAGTGAGCTGGTATTTTTCGGTAGTTTTACATTGTATTCCACCATTTGTAATCATGGTGCAGTATTGTGTTTGTGCAGGTTACAGAAATAACAGCCGTTCAGGACATCGAGTCCACTATTTCCCTAACAGGAAAAGAAAGCTAGCTAGCTTTCGGTCCTGGGTTCGTTTTGTGCAGACAAAGAGACGGGACTTCAATGCTC
>NW_011354990.1:0-3364 GCF_000735185.1 Notothenia coriiceps
TTGGTACTTGTCAATATCTCTGTAGCCCTGTAAATACGATGTCCTTTTGTGTTATCTGTTGTTTTATGTTCGTGTTGTAACCTATTTGCTGCCATGTTGGACAGGTCTCCCTTGAAAAAGAGATTGATGATCTCAATGGGACCATCTGGTTGAACAAAGGTTTGAAAATGAAACGTTTACACCTTAAAACGATGTTAAGCCCCAAGCCTGTTTTTCAGGTTTCAGGCTTGAAAATGACATTCACAGAACAAATGACCATATCTTCCCTTCTAAAAGGGTTAAATTAATAATCTTTTTTCTCAAAGTAATAAACCCGTCAGTTGGATGTAGAAAAGTCAGATTCAATATAGATGTTTTTTGTTTTAAAGAAAATTCAGATTGAACATGGTAAAAAACTGTCCGTCCAAATAATATTTTGTACTTATAGTGAAAACTAACCTTGGATGATGGGTTAGTAGACTAAAAGCTTCAGGAATCCAAAGTACAACATATAATAAGTACCCTGTATCAAGATTGATGCAAAATAAGTGACATTTGACATTTTTAGACAGATTTAGCACAAAAAAAACCTCTTCTGGGGCCATTTGGGTGGATTTTTCATATCTCTGGCTCCCCCTGCTGGATTTTGACATGTGACATCTCTTTCTAACCATCAGAGCCAATGGAATCGAGGGGAACTCCCACATAGTCCTTATTTGGTCATGTGTGTGTATTATACTGCCGCATAGCCAAGACCGGAAGCAGCAGCCACTCTGGTGGCTACCATTAGCAGCTAACTTTTGCTCTGCGATTTTTACATAAAAATGGAATTATAGATTATAAATAATTCAAATTATTGCCCAGAAACTTTATCAACCTATGGATTAACCGATTCAGCCACGTTTTTTCTCGTTTTAATGCCATTGAACACGTCTTTTGATCAGATTAACAGCTACGGTGAGACGATCTCCCTAGAAGCTACGTAAAGGTACGTGTTGTGATGTCTGTTTTTGCTTCCCCTGTCGCAAATTCGGATCACTCAGTGATGATACTATATACCTAAATAATCTGTGGAACCTCAGCTTTAATCGAATATCTTGTATGTGCAGCTACGATAAGTAATAAGGGTACTTTTATCTTGAGTTCTGTTAGCATTTTTCGCTAAGGGGTCATTTAGATGCTTCTTATGAGACTTGTGTTTTGTTTTGGTAAAAATTGTTTATATCGTCAATTAGCTGAGATTATTTCCGTTAATCTGGTATAACACATTAATAGGTTCTTAAATATTAAGATCCCCTGAGACACAGTGTCCTGAAAAAAAACTGGTGGGCTTAACAGGTTTTAATGCAATCGAATGTAAAACAAAAAAGTTATTATTGATGAAAGTAGTAAATCGGTCAGATTTGACCCGAAGACAAGAAGAGGGTTAAAAGAAGGCAGACTTTGTTACGCTTCAATTATGAAGTGTTGGGAGATCTCACACCAAAACAGTCCAGATTGTCAAATATCATGACAGATAAGAAGGAAAGCGTTGGGGTGACCTGTCCCTTTAATAACCCCATCACTTAGAGTGAGGACTTCTTGGAAAGACCTACATACCTAGACTTGAGTGTTAAACAGGTTGCATCACTGCTGTGTTATGTCAGTGGCATCTGATCTGATGGTATGTGCGACTGTCTGTGTTTTCACTGAGGACCCTCTGGTGCCATGTCTGTATCAGTAATGAGAACTTCTCAGTATAACACCTGTGTTGAGCCCGTCGAAGACCAATCAGCACCCACTGTGCTGCTGGAGTGACAACATGTGATCCACTGTGATTATACCTCCTAGTCACAGCAGGCCGCACGCCATTGTTAATGCCTTTCTCAGAAACACGCCGCACTGATACCCTGTGGGCCCCCTAAAGGAATATTGTAGAACTATAAACACGCATTTTCATTCTACACTATCAATTGCTCACTATGAGTCAGACATAATGACTAGTTTGAGCTTTGTCAGCCTTTGACACGTGCCAAGACTCACTGTCCCTCCCATTGTGTCTCATAAGGTTCATTTCAGGCTCAAACTCTGTAGTTCTGAGCACTTTAGCGGAAAAATGGCCGAATGACACACGTAGGTTTTTAGTTCAGACCAGCGGAAAGTACAGTATGTCTCAAAACTGTGTGTGTAAAATGCAAATCCACCAACTTCAAGAAACATGCGCAGGGTTTGCTAAAAAACGCTGCAATTAAAAAACGCTGCAACAAGTTCAAAACACAACAGAAACAGGGACAATAAAGAGTGATGCACATAGCTGCGACAGAAGCTCTTTCATTTCATTTCATGTAATCGTTTATTTGAAGAGGGACAATGTACATTGATGAACATCTTTAACAATTAAAGCTTCAAAATATAAATATGCCGGATTTGAGCTTTTAGCTAATTTCCATCCGTAGTCCCTCACATACAACATTTAAGAACATGACATTCATATACATAGCAAAAATAAATACATGATATGCAGAAAGAGCATGAGCAGCATATACAAGCATTTACCACATTGGCAGTAGAATGTAGTAGCCAGAGGTGGGAACTCGAGTCACATGACTTGACTCCAGTCGGACTCGAGTCGCATATTTTTGGACTTGAGACTTGCTTGACTAACATTGATAAAAGACTTGACTTGGACTTGGTATTCATGACTTGCGACTTGACTTAAGCTTGAGACAGGTGACTTGAAAGGACTTGACTTTTTTTTTAATTAAATATTTGCGTTTGTTTTTGTATTGAGATATTACATTTAGTTTTTTCAAAACGTGATTGGGTGATTATAGCGCCATGCGCACAGACCTGGCAACCCACTAGAAGGCAGGAGTGTCAGTTAACATGGCAGCGGCTAGCGTTACTCCACAAATAGTCAAGTTTGGATTCAAGGATTATGTTGTCGATGACGCTAATAACAAGAGAACAGCGGTATGCAGGGTCTGCAGCATAAAGTTCAGTGACAGGACCACCACAACATCCAACTCCGTTCGTCACTACCAGGGCCGGACTGGGACAATAAGTCAGGCCGGGAATTATACACCCAGCCAGGCCACTACCAGTTTTTTGTGCCATTTTGCTGGATTTATTTGTCAATATTTACAGCGTTGCTGCCCATAGTGATAGCCCTCTAAATCTACTACCCAAAAATAAACATATGGAGATGGGTTACTATTTAAAAAAAAAATGCAAATCTATTTAGGAACCTATTCATGTGAATATATTTTAAGTGGGGGCGGACCTCAAATCCTATAGAGAGGCGAAGTCACGCCCATCTACTTCCGGTCCATGGGACCCCGGAAGCGAAAAATTATACATTGAATTCAATGGAGAGAGAAAACGTATCTTTTGATCCCGTTTGAAT
>NW_011354991.1:0-3568 GCF_000735185.1 Notothenia coriiceps
AAGATCCCGATCCCCGATTTTTTGAAAATCACGTGATCGGCTCCGATCCCCGATCACGTGATCGGATCGGGACATCTCTAATCAGAGCTAGTACACACTTTTTTCGACACAATATGAATCTGTTAACTGTGTTCTTTCTTGTCTTTGTCTTTATGTCTTTAGCTCAGTCTCAGATAGCATTGACACGTGTTTTAACCTTTTTAAATTCTAGTAATGTGGATGTTGATAACACACTAACGGCCCGTCCACACACAGGCATGAAAAAAATCTTGAAAAATCTTGATGCTGGGCGTGTCTGAAGCTTGGCGATTTTTTGCGACAAACAACCAATCACATAAATCTCCCGTCCCCGACATACAAAGCAATAGCAATGTTAAAACAAAGTAAACTGGATATAAAATCCCCAAACAGGCGAAAACCTACCAGTTTCACCCACTGTCTCTGCCACCTCCCTCCATGCCTGGTTCTTCCGGTTTGTATCCCGGTAAATAGTTCTGGTCGTAAAGAACCGGGTGATTTGCTACCCTAATTTCTCGTTTGGAATATGAGGAAATGAACTGCGGTCTGGCTCTCCCAGCTTGCACGCGGTTTGATTGGCTCGCGCTTGTATTGGCGGGATTTGCATAAACGGGATTTGATTGGCTGATGCCAGCTTCGAAAGCATCGGGAGCATCAAAAGTTGAACATTGCTCAACTTTTGAGGCTCACGATGCTTGCAAAGCCATTGCTCCGCTCCCCACAATGCAGTTTGGCGAAGATAAAAAATCTTCTACGTCAACCCATTCAAGTGAATGGGCGAAGCTTTGAAAGATTTTTTTCATGCCTGTGTGTGGACGGGCCGTAAAAGAGATAATGAGTCAGAAGCGGAGATAATGAGAGAGCAGCACTATATCTGGACCACAGTGAGTGTGTGTGTCCCAGCCTACATCAGCTCGCCCTCTGATCGGCTCTCTGAATCTGTCAGCAGCTTGACTCAACCACTCCCACAAAACTGATTCTAGGAACAAAAAAAAATGTAAAACACTTGTTGTCCAACGAACAAAACAACACACTAGGCAGACATGCCTGACTATGGCTGTAACTTTTTGGACAGGGCTAGGCTAGCTGTTCCCCCCCTCCAGTCTTTCTGCTCAGCTAAGCTAACTATGTTCTTACTAATATGACAAGCATGACAAGCTTTATGCTTATCTTCAGGTTCATATTTCACTCATACTGTCTCTGCATGAAAAAATACAAATGTTTAGAGCGCTACCTGGACGTCCTGACCAACCAGGTGCAAATCTTTAGGCAAGGAATGTAATTGGACACAAATGATCTCTAAATTGGGCTTCCCTTGGAACTCGAGGCATGGCCTCATGCACCGCTGAGCAACTTGAACGAGGCCCTGCTTCTATCACTGTGACCAGTATTCTTTGTACATCCATGTCACAGACTCATGACTTAGTTTCTTGCAGATTAACACAACAATTTACAGGAAGTGGAACCACAACCACAAACTGCTTTCCAAAGTCACACAAAAGACACAAAGTTAAAGTTGTATAAAAATGACTTCTCTGGTATAGTTGTGAAGTTATTATAATTGATAGACTGTCCCTTTTTATTGTTAATTTATACACACAGACAAAAGTCGATTTTTCTTCTCCCGGCAACCTTTTGCCGAGTTTTCCTTTGTGAGTCTTGCTTTTTCTTATATTGCCCTCTGAAGTTTTCCAGTGCCTTTAGCAGAATAAATAAAAAGTGAGATTTGCGGTACTTCAGAATATCCATTTTCAGCTGCTTTCTATGTCTTCGTCTACCGTCAAGAGATACTCTCTTTACACCCTTTATCTGACAGCTTATTTTCAGATGACTTTCCATGTTCACTGACTTTCTGTTCCCTCCTGCAGAGACTCAGCAGACAGAACATCTCTCCTCCTATCATCTGACTGTCCCTCGACCAATAGGAGGCAGGCTGAGGCGGGACCTAAATGGAAGACCCCCCCATCAGGTACTGAGCTTTCACTATTGTAGTGATTTGCTTTCATTCTGTTCCTCTAGTTGCTGTGTGAGCTATGACCTTTAGGAAACAAAGTCAGCAAAGGAGAAGCTGACAGTCAGGTCCACTTCCTGTCTGTACCCCCCCTCCCCCGCCCCCCCTGCTGTGTCAGCAACTCATTATCTCTTTTCACTTTAAGCAAAACTGTTTGTACTAACTGTTAAATCACTTTACACAACACAATGAAACACTTTCCAAAGGTATTTTTAATAATTGTTGATAGGTTGTTTGAGAAATAAATATTATTAACGCAAGAAAAACACAAAAAAAAACAAATAAATATTAACAGCAAATAAAATGGAGGCTAGAAGCCTAAAAGGCTCATTATGATTCTACTCCACTTTTGATTAATAATAATAATAATAATAATTAAAACTGCGGTCACAGTCGTGCGCGCAGTGATGAGCGGGCCCTCGCGTCCGTGCGCCTGTCGGGGAGGGCGGCCGGTCGTCCCTGCGTCAAACAGACGCGCGCGAGTCCTCCGAAATGAGCTGTTTGTCATTTCTATAATTTTCGTGTCCTCGACTCCTCGGTCCTCCGGCAGCGACCCGGAAACGGATGTCGGGACGCCGTCTCGAAGGAAAACAAATTTCTCTAAAGGCTCGTCGAGGATCGATTATCTAGGAGGCTGTAAGGAGGAGACGTAACCGGGGATACACTGATTTAGAGGAGAGAGGAGTCTCTCTGTAGGAATTATAACCAAGGGTACAAAGATGTAGAGGAGAGAGGAGTCTCTCTGTAGGAGCTATAACCGAGGGTACAAAGATGTAGAGGAGAGAGGAGTCTCTCTGGAGGAGCTATAACCGAGGGTCCACTGATGTATTCTCCGGAGTCGATTTCAGCCAACAGTGATGTTTAAAAGAGGCGTGACGAATGGCTGGACTTATGTCAACGAAGCACAGCTCTGCAAACTGTTTGTGTTTGTTGTACAATGTGTAGGTGTGTCCGTTAGCCTTCGAGCACCACGTTCAAGCGATCGACTATTCCTTCGCAATGTAGCATCACTTTGGATATGCGCCTAAATTGTCCTAGATTGGAATTTTTTCGATCATTCCCCTAGGAGAAGTTCGCAGAAATGTCCTTAAAATGCATGAAAAACGCGCTTTTTAAAAAATGGCCGACTTTCTGGAGGGCGGGGCTAATACATTTTTTTTTGACATATGTCCACAATCATAATAGCAATGTGTATACAGCGTTTCATGAATATCGGGAAAACCATATCCGAGTAGTTTGGAGTCATTTGCGACATGTAAATCGTCAAAAATTGTGTATTCGCTGTTAGCTTACGACCTCCACGATTGATTTATCAAAAATGTGCTCCACAATTTAGCATCATATTGGATAGGGGCTGAACTTGTCCTGGATTGGATTTTTTCTGATAATTCCCCTAGGAGGGGTTCGCAAAAATGTGCTTAAAATGCATGAAAAACTCACATTTTTGAAAATGGCCGACTTCCTTGGGGGCGGGGCCATAGTCGCGGGAAGTCATTTTGCTCAGGGGGTGCTGCCAAAAGTGGGGAGGGGGCCGCTTAA
>NW_011354992.1:0-3097 GCF_000735185.1 Notothenia coriiceps
CCTTTTAGAAATCTGCGCCATTTTGCTGATTATGCGGTAAATTCTGCTATCGCAGAATCGCGTTTTTCTGGAGGGTCTAATATATGTACTTATTTTTACGGTTTGCATATGAGATGGTCCGCGAAAATCCTTGATAATAAATAGTGGTCCACATAATCAAAAAGTTTGAGAACCCCTGCACTAACGGATGGAGCTCTGATCAATGTTTTCTATCCAAGTCTGTTCACAGTTTCCACCAACAAGTCCTTAAACACGACAGAGCCCATACCGTGTTCCTGTTCGTGTTTACTTCCTGTCTTTCTGCTTCAGTTCATTTATTTGACTTCCAACGCTCTGTCTTTGAACTTCTTTCTTTCTCTCCCTTGATCCTCCTCAGCAAAGATCATTATTTTGCAGTGGTTTGTTATGGAGTATCAATAACCTCTGAAATGTTCTTATTGACCAATCAGAATCAAGTATTCAACTAAGCCATGTAATAAATGCATAGAAAATACAATCTAAGGACAAAAGCAGTGAAAGAATATTCCCGATATACACAGGTGCACAACAGAGAGACAAAGGAACAACTCTAATAACACACTCAATTTAAAATGGCGCGACGACAATCAAAAGATAACTTAACAAAATAATGTAAGGCCTGGTGAATTGTTGTTGTACGGTGAGTATGATGAAAGCTTTGTGACTATGTGAAGTCTTACCTGGGACCAGTTCATCTTTCCGAGCATCATAGAGCATCCCTAGGGTGAAAGGTCGTCCCAGAGCAGCAACGGTCAAGTGATCTGAGGCCATTTCTCCAACCTGTTGAGAAGAAACAACACAGACTTCAGAACCTGATTTAGACGTAAGGTGGGGGATGTAATTTTGGAGAAACCAGCTCGAGTGCGCTAGAATTTGAAACTACGCAACCGGAAAAAAACTGCCTCTTCCTTCACACTTCCTTCCTTAGCCAAGACAAAACATGCTTATGACATGTTCAAAAACTGATATTTCTTAAATCTGTATTCAAACGTAGTTCCCTCTGTCAGCAATTTATCAACAACTACACACACATTTCTATCAGTATTTCTCTGTGTTGTTGTTGACATGATGATGACTGTTAGGAGTTAAGGGGAGAGGCTGAGCATCACCATGAAATGTGCAAATTGACATCAAAAAGAATAAAAGGGGAAAATGCTCTGCAGGTATGCTGTTTTGCTGAACAAGGCCAACTGTCGTCTGAAGGAAGTGTTTACGTAAAAGATTCTGTGCCAACAGCACAATAACAAGGTCCTTCTTTGTTTTCTGTAATGTAGAAAATGTACGAAGGAACAGAGTTATTCACATCATGTTGTCACAGAAAATATAAACTAAATATAAAGCTTAAAAACAGATCAATAAAGTGAAATAACCCTTTGGTTAGCCTTAGTGAAAAAATACTGTGACATTACTAACATTTATGAAATGATCTTTATCTGATTTTACAGTTGCAATAGTGGGGTGGGGCTACAAACACTACATTAATTTAATAGTTAAAGGCCCTTCTCTGTTTTCTGGATTTGTTCACTTTCTTTCGGCCAAAATGGACGTTTCTTTACTGTAACACAAAGCCGAATCTCTTACCTTCCTATGGGGGATGTTGCTGGTGTCTTTGCAGCAGCTGCTTGGAGATGTACTTTCTGGATTTGGTCTCATTTAGTGTGTCAGTTTCTCGGAGCTCGTGCAGACAGACACTCGCAGCTTCCTACACACCAACTGCGGCACGAGAGGCACAGCTCGCGCTCTTATCCACTCAGGCTGCAGTTTCGTGGATTTATCGCGAGAGGTCGTTGTAGCTTCAACGAGACTGCCAACAGGTAGAAGGCTTGTTTGAGATGAGCTGCGTCTCGCCTCGAAAGTAGACGAGAGTAGCCGATTGCAGCCGGGGGAGGTCTCAAAAAGCTTGCCTGAAGTCGGACAGCTCGGAGTCGGCTTGACTCGGTTTGCAATGGAGGAAATTGCGTTGGCTTTCTTCGTTGCAGATGAAGTGGATGCAATAGAAATTCCACAATTATTATATCACTACTAATGAATGACTCAAGTGTCTGTTCCTTTTAAAACAAATCAATACGAGGGGCGTTGAATCCTACATGTAAAAGACAGAACCATTTTATTACTTTTCAAAACTACTTCCGTCAGTGGTCTTGACCAGTTTGCATTTATAAAGAATGCACACATGTGTTTAATCGTTCATGTCAGATATGTACTAAGTAAATACATGTGTTCCTGCTCAAGATTAGATTCAACTTTATTGTTATTGCACAGGTTACAGGCAGTGGCGGCGCCAGAGTATTTTAGTTGGGTAATCTATGTAGGGCTAACCCATACAGGCTCAAGTCAGTATTTGTAATGTAATTACATACACACTATATCGCACCCCTTGACAGTGAAACGCCACGCTTGAGGCTTTTATTAGCTTTTATTAGTCTCCTTTTATCAGCTAAATTACATCGAGGTGTGAGTTAACAATACAATAGCCTATTCTGCTAATTCCACGTCGTTACAACATGCTACGCAGCGGCAGAAACAAGAAAAGTTGGCATATAGAATTGACAGAGAGAGAGAGAGAGAGAGAGAGAGAGAGAGAGAGAGAGAGAGAGAGACAGAGACAGGTACACAGAGACAGGTAAACAGAGAGAGACAGACATAGCACACAACAGGTGGCCTGTGTCTCTATTGTCATACAAAACACTTTTTCAAATGACCCATTATTTGAAAATATATTCAAAACTCACTATTCACTCTTCAGGTGGGTCGTGTGACTCTGGCACCTGTTCGACTTGTACCTCAATGCGAGGGCGTTTAAGAACAAATCTATCCATCCGAAATATACAATTAATCCTAGAAGTTCTGCTGTCTGTCTGCAATTGACTCTTCGCGAGTTTGGGGACTTTTCACTTTGAACGTGACGTATCAGTTACGACGCATGACGCAGCAGACCCAACGTTTCGTTGCTCTGATTGGCTGTAGGTCTATTCAAAATTGCATTCGGAGGCATTTTGATGATCTGACCGCGGCCGCGCTAATATTATAACGCGAGAGAATTTCCACACCTTTAGTGTATAAAACTCCCCCACTACTT
>NW_011354993.1:0-2616 GCF_000735185.1 Notothenia coriiceps
TATTAGTATATATTAGTATTTATTTATTTATATTATTATTTATTTATATTATGATATATTAGTATTTATTTATTTATTTATTATATAATATTATTTATTTATTATATAATATTAGTTATTGTTGTTGTTAAAGTTATTGGAATATGATATATTAGGTAAATAGATAAATCATTGCTAAGTAGCAGCCAGATTAATGTTATGGATGTTGTTTCAACAGTTCAGGTGTTTGACAGTCTTATTGCCTGTGGGATGAAACTGTCCCTGAGTCTTTTGGTTTTAGTCCGGATGCTGCGGTACAGCCTGCCAGCTTGTGGCTGGGGTGATGAGGGTCTTTTACAATCCTGAGGGCTTTCTTCCTGAGCCGCTGGGAGTAAATCTCCGTTCTGGTGATGTTCTGTGCAGTTTTCACCACCCTCTGTAAAGCCTTACGATTGAGGGCGGTGCAGCTGCCGTACCAGGCCGTGATGCAGCCAGTCAGGATACTCTCTATGGTGCACCTGTAGAAGTTGCAGAGTATCCTGGAGTCCATGTTGAACCTCCTCAGCCTGCGGAGGAAGAAGAGCCGCTGTCAAGCTTTTTTGGTGATGGTGGTGGTGTGAAGAGTCCATGTCAGGTCCTCAGTGATGTGGACCCCGAGGAACCTGAAGCTGCTGACTCTCTCCACCGTAGTCCCATTGATGGCAATGGGGGCGTGTCCCTCTCTCTGCTGCTTCCTGTAATCCACAATCAGCTCCTTGGTGTTACTGACATTTCCTTTTAGATCTCATTAAGGCCTACATGCACCAGAGTTTATTAAATTAAAAACAAGTTAGAACCGGTGTGTCCATCTATGGGGGAACATGTATAAAAACCTGTGTTGCTATTGTAAAATGTTTGAGGAGGTCAAATTGTTTCCCCTTTTGTCATTGAGGCAAGCTTTATGTATACAGTAGTTCACAGTTATTTGTGATGGGAAAGAGGATTTGATTAGATTTGTATTTGTTTATTCGAGGCTGGGAACCAATGTCTCACTTGAGATACAGAGGAAGCTCTGCAACCCCTAACCGTGACCTATAACCTCCTTCAGTGGAAATGTGAGTTATTTACTGGTAATGAAGATAATTCCCATCTTTCTGTCCTTATAAGTACACGTTTTACAAGTTTAAACCATGCCCACACACCATTGGTTATTATCAGCCTGCCCCAAACTATTCCATGACCTCTGTAGTGTACTACTGTAGGACTACAATGTTCCACTGAGCTATAACTTGAATAGCGTTGGTAACATAGCACCCTGAGCTTTGCTTGTTTGCGTTATATTGAGTGCGAGGTGAATCGATATTGCCGTTCCATTTGGTAGGCTAGTTGTAAAACTATTGTCAATTTGCAGTCATTGAACTTTTGCAGTTCTGCAGTTGTGGTGTTGTAATGCCTACAATATCATAACTTAATAAATATCTTTGTAATACTTTTCTCATGGACCCTAAAGCATTTATTTGTTGTTGTGTTAAGATATACATTTAAACACTGTATACAAATACCTCTTGTGCTTGTTGCTCACCCCATAAACAGTACACATTACATTAATGCACACCATGTGAATGATGTCTTGATCTTTTTAATGGTGTGAGATCTGCAGCCCTCTACTTTAAACTCTAATATACTTTATTTTGTCCTATTTTCACTGTACTAGGTCTTATTTTTTTCTATATTTGTATTTGGTGTAAATATGTCCGTCTTTTTTCAAGTTAAATAGATTTAAAAATATTTTTCGCGTTTTATAATCGTTATATTTTTGGTTCTTCTCTTACAACTTATTTCCTATGTTTAGGTTTCCAGCAGTAGGCACAAAAGCAAATTCCTTGCACGTGTTCTTAGCAATGAACCTGATTCTGGTTCTTCTGGTTACAGCTGACTGTACTTCACAGTATATTTTTGAGTCACCAAAGCTAATCGTCAAACTTTGATCATACTTCATGTTTAACTTATTTCAATGTTCCTCTACCTTCCCTTCTCTCCATCCTCTCCATCTCAGCCTCAGGAATGTGTTGAAAGTAATAAGTGAATCCACAACGGACAGTAGCTTTCCGCCTGCTCTGTGCAGAACAGGTGGCCTTGATGCTCTTTACACTCAGGCCAGGGCACTTATCTAATTAAAGCCCCAGACTGGAAACAAATTTCTGGAGACATGATAAAAGCTGTGGCATGGGGACACTGGTAAGTGCTCTGATGGAGACAATAAAAGTGCTGCTGCATTCCTGCATGGTCTCATATTGCTGGGAACACAAAACCAGGGCCAAAAGGGTGGGTGGATGGGGTCTGGAGGACGGGCCCGGGCCGACGGCTGACAGCCCAAGGCAGAGATCAAGGAGGGAGACTCGGGCGGACGGCCCGGGGGCAAGACAGAGTTCGAGAAGGGGCGAAGGCCACAGCGGACGAACTCAGGGGGCTGGGCATGAGGGCGAAGGCAGCGGCTGGAAGAGTCAGGGTGCCGGGCCCGAGGGCGAGGGCCGCGGCCGGGAAAATCAGGGGGCCGGGCCCGAAGGCGAAGACCGCTCAGCTAGAAGAGCATCTTCCTCGCCTTTAATTTTCTTCTCTTCTGCCAGGCGTATCAGACGAGCCACCTCCACTAAGCGC
>NW_011354994.1:0-3783 GCF_000735185.1 Notothenia coriiceps
TTGCTGCTAATATGATCAGATATGCTTGTCAACTTTAACTGATCAAAAAGAAATTCTGAAAAAATAGTTGAATTATCTATAAAATTGCAATATCACCTCTTATACAAAAAGTTTAAATTAATAACTCAAATAAAACTCCAAACATCTTTCATTGTGTTTCAAAGCTCTTTTCGTTTTAAACCTGATGTTTATAAGCTTCTTAGTTTTTGCAACAGTCTGTAACTATACACAACTTTATAATAAAATGCACACATTGACCTTTTTCTAGACTAAACACAGGTATGATCCTAAGTTAAAAACATATGAGGCTATCATGAGGTTGTTAACATCACAGTTTATCAGTGGATGTTTGCTGGAACTACTTGTTAACAGCTTGTTTCCTGACGGACACACACAGCGTTGAGACGGGTCAGGTACAGACCGGTCTTAAGTCAGCACCGCTGCAGACTCGCTGTTTGTGGGCTTGATAACCCACTCCCCCTCCACACTCGTTGGTTTGGAACAGCACTTAATCTGGCGGACTCTCCGCGCGAACGCGCAAACGTAGGGTGTAGGGGGTTGATTGGAATTGGGCCTTCACCTGCTGCACTACCTGACCGACCAACGCTGTGTGTGTCCATCAGGAAGCACGCTGTTTAAAAGTAGTTCCTGCAAACATTAACTGATAAACTGCACAACAAGATAGACATTTAATATCGTCATACAGATGTGAATTGTATTATAAAGTTGTGTATACTTGCAGGGACTGTTGCAAAAACCAAGCAGCTTATAAACATCAGATTTTAAAACTAAAAATGGTTTACAAAAAATAAACCCCATTAAAGATTTTTTGAGTTTTATTTTTTTAATTTTTAATCCAACAGATGCTGATTTGAAACTGTTGTTACGAAAATGTACGGCATTTCCTGTTTCTGCTGGAGAGAGGGGAGTTCGTCCCAAAGCTTGCCGCTGTATTTACTCCCTCCATCTGACAGGAGGGAGCCTCGTTGAGCTGCGAGTGTCCCTACAGACGGAGTTCACTCCATCACGGAGGCGGAGTGGGTAGGGTGTGGTTTGGAATTGGGCCTAAATCTTGTCTTCCCTTTTGCTCCCTGTTCGGTCGTCGTCTTTCTCGTCCATGTTACCTGCCTGTTCCTGTCTGTGAGTTTGTTCCTGTTTCTCGTGCTCCACCGTTTGCTAATGTTAAGTTGTTTCTTGTTTTTCTTTGTCATCGGCTTTTGTTACAAGACCTTTTGTCTTTTTTTACTGCATTTGGGTCCTATTTTCCCCAATCTTGACAGAAACAGAGGAACATTCCTCTCCAAGAACTGATGGGAACAAATAACAAAACAGGGAATAAATGTCTGCGTTAACAGAACAGACCAACACAGTAAACACACACTCACTGTGTGATGCCATGTCTTTACTTCCTGTCTTTGTGCTTTTCCCCTCCTTTTTTACAGTAATTGTCTCTCCTTATTAGTTTCACCAGTTCTCCTTCAGCCCTGCAGCGAGCTGACCTCTTGTACACCTGAACATTATCCCTTTATTAGTTCAGCCTGTACTGGTTTTCCGTTTGCTCTCTATTAGATCCTTGTTAGTCATTCTTTCGAAAGTTCTGTTCTGTTCTGTTTGCCTTGCCCTGCTTTGATTACCTGTAGGTATTTTCTGTGAAGTATCCTGCAAATTGGACAGTTTGGACAATCAATTTGACAGATAAAGCTAGATTGTAAACATATAATATATGTATAATGGATCCGGGACGACAGAAAACTTCAGGTGATGCCAAAAAGAGCAGTCTACTGTGCACCAGCAGGAGAGGCCACAAGTATCTCATTAAGAGTTCTAGCTTATTGATCCAGCTGTGGGGAGGGTCAGTTGACTTGGAGAAAAATGCATGCTTGTTTTATGCTTTATGTTTAGGGTTTTATGCAATGGAATGTGAGGGAAGAGAAATACAATACAAAGATGAATAATAGTTGTTAAACTCAGTATCACATTAAGTTGTGATTTTTGAGACCCCAGAATTAGATTTTACTTGTGTCCTTTATTTTCATATATATTTAATGAGCATTGCTGGAGTCTGTCTTATTCCCCAAACAGCTGCTTCTCTATACTTGTTGCTCACATTATAACAATAAACAACTTTATAAACACACTTTTGCTGATAGTTGTTGCTAGTGATGTTAAATGACATGAAGCCGCAGAGAGATGATGGATATATTCTAAGCTCTACTTTCAGATAAGTTGAAAAGTAAAAATGTAACTAGTAATTGTTAATACATTGTTTATTTCATTTACTGAAGTCTTAACCATTAATTACAACATTAAGTGCATAAGCATTGGAATAATAGGATATCTCTAGGTCATTAAACAGACTTTAATTCATTTGACTTATATTAATAAATAAAAAAGGCCATGTTTAATTGTATATTTCAGCAGAGCAGGGGGTCATGGTGCTGCTGACCTGGGGGGCTGACCTGGGGTCAGTAGGACATCATCTGGACTGGTTTAGTGGAAGAAGGAGAATATCAACTGTTATAAACCACAGCTAGATATTAACATTAGAAAACTCATATTGTTGATTAACTTGTTGGTTAGTTAGAAACATATTGTTTTATCATTACAGAAAGTTTACTTATTTAAAAAATGAAGGGATATAGGTAATGGAAAATGTGCAGCTAGGCGGTCATTATTGGAAAGAGAAACACCGGACAGGATTTTGATCTTTCTGAAGGCTGCACATTCCACTGCCTCATACTACATAAACTAACGACTTGACTCCCAATGTTAATTTAAATATTGTTTTTGACTCGAAAATGAGCGTTTTACTTCCGCTAAGATAATAAAACTCCATTCTACGGCGTACCAACGGCTGGAACATGACTAAGACGAGACGATGACGAGCTAAAAATAGATTCTTGATAACGAAAACTTTGACGAAATGTATATTTAGTTTTCGTTGACGAGACGGGACGGGACTAAGGTGTTAATGGTGGACTATCGGACATTCAAAATGCAGGGTATATCCCCCCAATTGTCCGTCTTGTCTATGTCAAAATGCATCTTACTAACTTGCAATATAATTATTTCCGCTCTCTTCACTCCAGAAGAGCGATCTCCCTGTGTCTCTCTGTGTGCGGGGGGCGGGGCCTAACAGACACGCTGCAGCGGCACACAGATACCTCATTCACGCCAACGGTGTTTCAGGGCATGTTCGGAGCTGGAGCTTGAAAAGCACCGGGTTTTCCTCTTCACACCGCAGCAGAGCAGCCTCTTAGCTCCGGAATCCGGTTAATTTCGAGCACCAAAACATTGTCCGGCCAGAGCAAAAGCACCACATACGTCACGCTTACGTCGAGGCGGGGGCAGGGGCGGGATCAGGGGCACAACTCTTATCCAGTATGTACACAACGATGGAGAAACTTAACAAGCAGCAGTGGTCCACTGAAGAGACCAGCTACATACTGGGAATCTGGTCTTCTGAAGAGGGACAGAGGAAGCTGGAGCACAATCGGCCATTGTTGTTCTTGTCGGTGTCAGCTGTGAGGGGTTTCCGCGCGGTTTGGCTTTATGAAGCAGGCACGCAAACGGTTACATCATGACGCAAACGATGACGCAATGACGCAGCACCAGTCGGACTCTGGGCGGTGTGAAAAGAGCCGGAGCTAAACCGAAGAACCGGTTCTGAACCTGAAAAGCTCTAGCACGGAGCTTGAACCGGAGTTGCGTTGGTGTGAATGAGGTAATAGAGAAAGTCCATAGTGAAGCAAGATAGTTTTACGATATTTAATAAACAAAATC
>NW_011354995.1:0-2093 GCF_000735185.1 Notothenia coriiceps
CATTTCATCACCTTCACACTTTAGAGATACGCTCCATTTCATCACTACGCTCCATTTCATCACCTTCACACTTTAGAGAGATACGCTCCATTTCATCACCTTCACACTTTAGAGATACGCTCCATTTCATCACCTTCACACTTTAGAGATACGCTCCATTTCATCACCTTCACACTTTAGAGATACGCTCCATTTCATCACCTTCACACTTTGAGAGATACGCTCCATTTCATCACCTTCACACTTTAGAGATACGCTCCATTTCATCACCTTCACACTTTAGAGAGATACGCTCCATTTCATCACCTTCACACTTTAGAGATACGCTCCATTTCATCACCTTCACACTTTAGAGATACGCTCCATTTCATCACCTTCACACTTTAGAGAGATACGCTCCATTTCATCACCTTCACACTTTAGAGATACGCTCCATTTCATCACCTTCACACTTTAGAGATACGCTCCATTTCATCACCTTCACACTTTAGAGATACGCTCCATTTCATCACCTTCACACTTTAGAGAGATACGCTCCATTTCATCACCTTCACACTTTAGAGATACGCTCCATTTCATCACCTTCACACTTATTGAATGTGAAATAACCTGTGAGCTTATTCATCCTTCTCCTCTCCTCCTCCTCCTCCTCCTCCTCCTCCTCCTCCTCCTCCTCTCCTCTTCTCCTCCTCAGCAGGGATCAGGAAGTGAGACGGAGACTGAGCAGCCGTTTGAAAGGTAAAAAGTTGTGGTTTTAAAAATGGTTGTTTGTGTTGTGTCTGTTGTTTAATGTTGTTGTTTGTGGTTGTATTTTACTTTGTTGCTAATGTTGTTGTTTGACGTTTTTTGTTGTTTTACGTTGTTGTTTAACGTTGTTGTTGTTTACTGTTGTGTCTGTTGCTTGCCGTTGTTTTTGTGGTTGAGTTTCAGCTTGTGACCATTGGTTAACATGTTTTTTTTCTTTCCGTGTTTACGTTGTTGTTTAACGTTGCTGTTGTTGTTGTTTTTGTTGTCAGTCTGGAGGGCGACTCCCAGCTGCTGCGTTTGGAGGAGGAGCTTCAGCGTGTCAGAGAGGAGCTGCAACAGGAGCGTAACCATAGCAACGTGAGTACAACCAGACGTTGTGATGAAACAGCTCCCTAACCCATTTTTACGGCCCCGCCCACTTTCACGGAGCGAGGCAGGAAGTAGAAGTGTCTTCATGTCTTAAAGAGTTTATCGCTCCTCAAACAACAAATACATCCTTTCTTTACTTCCTCCAGGAAACAGGAGGAAACATCCAAATGTAAAAAAAGCAGTGCGGTCAAAACCCTGAATTTGATGGAACGGAAGATAATTGAATGAATGAATAAACTCTGTTTCCTCCTCAGGAGAACACGGCGGTGGAGAGTGACAGCGGGCGGCGGGAGGCGGAGCTTAACGAGGCGCTGGTCGGTTCATTAAACAATTAAACAAACAGGAAGAATCAGCTTTTATTTTGAAGGGACACTCAGAAATGTGTTTTATTTTGCCAGGCTGCAGCGGAGGCGAGGTGCGTTTCCCTGAGCTCTGACTTCCAGGCGTCGCTGCAGCGTTTGTTCCCCGACGTCTCGCTGGAGCCGGAGCAGGTCTGCTTCCTGTTTACATGTTTACATGTTTACAACACCTTCTGTTTTATTTATGAAGATTTATAATCATTTCAACATTTAATCTGAATATCTGGGGGTGAATGTTCCCCACCCGTCCCTCAGACTGAGGCGTCTGTGGGGACCGTCCCTCAGACTGAGGCGTCTGTGGGGACCGTCCCTCAGACTGAGGCGTCTGTGGGGACCGTCCCTCAGACTGAGGCGTCTGTGGGGACCGTCCCTCAGACTGAGGCGTCTGTGGGGATCGTCCCTCAGACTGAGGCGTCTGTGGGGACCGTCCCTCAGACTGAGGCGTCTCTGGGGACGTCCCCAAAGACACCTCAGGCTTTGGGGACCGTCCCTCAGACTGAGGCGTCTGTGGGGACCGTCCCTCAGACTGAGGCGTCTGTGGGGACCGTCCCTCAGACTGAGGCGTCTGTGGGGACCGTCCCTCAGACTGAGGCGTCTGTGGGGACCGTCCCAGAAGTT
>NW_011354996.1:0-2888 GCF_000735185.1 Notothenia coriiceps
GTGAGCCAGATAGACAAACTTATTAAAGCGCTTTTCAAGATGCGCTCCTTGAGTTACGTTCCACACTTTATTCATACGCGAATTTATTCCACTTCCAGCATTTAGACTGTACTGTATTGCAACATCCACAACATGCGGCACAAGCCTTTTTCCACAGATCCAAGTTGTCACAATCCAGAAAGTCAATGCAGTCCTTCCTTGTTCACTATGAAGTCCGTGATTTGTAAACTCACGATTCACATCCGCTCGTATCCATTCATTTCCAAGAGTATTTCATTCATTATAATAATATGGTGGCAACCATTTAATTCCACACGGATTTGTCCGTCACGAGAGCTTTTAACAATGTCGTGGCTTCTTTCCTTGTTTTTCCATCAAGCCACTAGACGCATTAAACAGACAGTTGTAACTCGTTTCTTTCCTTAAATTACTCACAGTTTGAAGTGCTGCTTGGCCTCCGATGGTTTAGAAGATGTTGCGATGTGTTTGCTCAAAATAAAATAACAAACTTTTGCACATGCAACAAAGAAAAATAGGCCTTTACAATATTCAAAAGAAATAGGCAAAACTCAAATAAAACAAACAACTTAGGTATTCTTTCTTTCGTGATAATGCTTATACTTTACAACTTAAAGGGTACTTGTACGGTTTGTATGTACGGTAAGAGCACGAGTGTTACGTTACGGTTAAAAACTGTTCCTCGACGGCGTCTCTCAACAGGTTGCCAATCACTGTGGCGTTAGCACAGGCGCCGTGGGAATTGTAGTCCTTTATAGTGTGTTGACTACAGACGTCACAATTAGGTGGCCTTTCTTATCAAATCAAAAATACTGGCTCTAACAGACACAGTTAGGGTTAATAGGCAATCAAAGGTCATATTGCAGTATTATCAAAGTACAGCAGTGCTTTTTATTTATTATCTCCAGTGGGTAACAACTTATACTTCAGGTTATAAAACACATGGTTCTTGTCCTTAGCCTAGGATACTTTCAAACTTGTTTAAAAAATAAGCTGCGACAGTGATACTGGTATCCCTACATCATTGTTGTCCCTAAAAACCCTAAATGCGGGCGAAAGAAACACATAGAACAAATAGATACAGGGATTTATATTTTAATAGCAGGAAACTCTGTGTCCTGATAACAATCAACTTCACCTATAATGCCCCACAGATCAATAAAAAACAACAATATATCAACTAAAAAGGTGATTGCACACTCTCAAGAGGACAGGGATTCTTTGATTTTATGAAGAAATCTGTGAAACTATAGTCTGCTACTCTTCTACCAGCTATTTTTACACTCCACCACACCACCAAATTACTCCATTATCGTGCTAATCTCAAATCTTTATGTCCTATATATATTGTGCACTGTTGGAGGAGCCTGTGACCTAAGTACTTCATTATCTACTACACTGTAGCTAATGTGCAAATGAAAATAAAGCCTTGAAACTTGAAACTATTTGCTTGTGTACCAACCATTTTTAAATGGTATTGTCGTTTTTGACCACCAGGGAATATGTTTTCTGCTCCGCGAGCTATAGTGAGCTAATAATAATAATAATTAAAATAATGCTTTTTGGGGTTTTCCCTCTCCTGTAGTGTGTTATATAGGTTTTTGTGCATGTTAATGGTCTGCAAAGGCTAAAATCCCAAAGTTCCCGAAGCTCTGGTTTCAGACAAAGGGTGAAATGAAGTGCTGCAGCACAGGCAGTATGAGAAAAATAAAGAAAAAATGAACATTAAAGCATGGAAACATGTCACAGTAGAGATACTAAATACAAATATGAACCTGTAAAGGAGCATACTAGGGACCCTTAGAGTGGACCTATCATGCTATATTTGAATAATATAGTGTATAGGACCATACCTATATAAGGCATATTTATACTTTTTATTTTTCAAAATACCAAACAGATCATGCATTTTAGCCATTCCTCATTTCGCTCAATTTAACACTGTCTTTGCATGGGCTGATTCTGTGAGAACAGCACCATCTACAGGCCTGGCATATGTACTACAGCGTCTCCAGCGCTTTCGAACGGCAATGTCCATGGTTGTCTCCTCCTGATTGGTGGAGTTGGCCCAATAGCTGTAGCGCCACTTCTGTGACGTCTTAGAAGTGTTCAAATACAGAGGCGAAGTCCCTCCCCTTCCGGGGGAGCTCCATGGGACCTTATTTCGCAAAAGTTATGCATTGAAGTCAATGGAGAGAGAAAGATTATCTTTCGATCCCGTTTGAATTGTGCCACGAATTACACATATGATGTTTGTCAATTTAAAAGATAATTTTGCAAGTCAAAAAAATATAAATGTGTCTTAAAAATGTGAAGTAACACTTTTTTTTGTGTGAAACCGCTCAATGAACTACATCTCCCGTCTTGCACCACACACCAAGACGGCCGTCACGTTGGCACATTTCACTTCTTTCTTTCAGAATGAGGTGAAAAGTATTAAAAGAGGTGAAAATCACTCCAAGTCTGGGCATGTTGAGAGCTGTACATACACACAAGGGGAGTTAGTCGGTTCCGTAAGAGCCAGCATGCGGGACCGGGATTCTGGGATTTGTAGTCTTTCTCGTTGCGTATTTTTCATAGTCTTATATTTCAACAATTTTACAACAAACTGTGACTTTTTTGACATGGAAATTATTTTTTAAGATTGACAAACATCATATGTGTAATTCGTGGCACAAATCAAACGGGATCGAAAGATACGTTTCCTCTCCCCATTGACTTCAATACATAATTTTTCAGAAATAAGGTCCCATGGGTCGGAAGTAGTTGGGCGGGACTTCGCCTCTCTATAATAAAAGAGATGGATAGAAAAGAGATGGATAGAAAAGAATGGACGAAATCATTTCAATGAGAAACTAAATCCCAGGTTT
>NW_011354997.1:0-257 GCF_000735185.1 Notothenia coriiceps
GGGGACCTAACCTCCTCTAGGGGGGTCCGTGGGCATGCGCCCCGGGAAGATTTTCTTTTAAATATTAAGTTAAATGCATCAATCTGGTGCACTTTGAGAGCAAAATGAAGAGATCTATGGATACATCTCTCAACACCTATATGAAACAGAACTGTAAACAGATTTCCTTTTTCTTTATGGATATTTTACAAATCACTCCCTTTTAAACTTTATTCTTATTTTACTGTCATATAGTATTTCATACCTGTTTTTCATTT
>NW_011354998.1:0-692 GCF_000735185.1 Notothenia coriiceps
TAGCCGGGCCGGCTCAGATGATTGGTCGTGCTTTTTACAGTATTACGGCTTCCACAGATGAAATTTTGTTATGGATTTTTTGTCAAAGCACTTAAGATATTCATTGCTATCGGGATGTTAAGAGCATTCCATGGAATATAACAAAAAGTGTATCTCGAGCCGGTTTCTGAAACTTACCTACCCTACCTTTAAAGGGGACCTATCCTGCAAAATGCACTTTTGCACGTCTTTCATACATGAATATGTGTCCCCGGTGTGTCAGGGAACTCACCAAGTGTCAGAAAACACAACCCTCTCTCTTTTCCTCCATACCCAAATCTCTAAAAACGGGGCTGCAACGGATCTGATACAGACTGATCCAGATTTGAAATGGTTCTGACGTCAGAAACAAGGAGCTCCGCCTATATGGCCAACTCTCCACCTATCAGGGGAATGAGGGGTTGCCGTGGCATGGTTACAGCATGGTAACATGACGTTCGTGCCTCGCCCCCCTCCTTTGCAGGGGGGCGTGGTCAGCTGCAGCTCATTTGCCACAGAATCAGCCCTTGTGAAGACAGTGCTAGAATAGAGCGAAATGAGGCATGGCTAAAATGCATGATCTGTTTGGTATTTTGAAAAGAATACTTCACAGACATGTTTTATATAGGTATGGCTCTACAATATATATTTCAAATATAGCATGATAGGTCCAC
>NW_011354998.1:11578-15993 GCF_000735185.1 Notothenia coriiceps
AAGTCCCGGAGTGCGGCCTGGCTCCGAGGCAAGCGCAGTCTCAGACAGTAAATCGCCAGAATAAGCCCGACACCCCGTCCTCATCGCTCCGCGCAACTCCATCGTGTTTTCGTTGTGTGTGGCCATACAGTGTATTCTACTCTCCGTTGGTCGCGCTGGCTAATGCTAATAATGGCGCCTAATGCTAATGCTCACTTCAACTGCTCAATGCCACAAAATAACACTGGCGCTTCACAAAACTTTTCCGAGTTTTACGGGCACAAAACTTTTCAGAGTTTTACGGGGCGTGGTTTGCAATTTGGAACTTTTTTCTCCCCAGGAAAGTACCTACTTTCTAGCAGGGACTAAAAAGGGGGGGAAAGTTCTCATGAACCAAGTTCTCTTTTTGGTGTGAACGCAAAATCCCAGGAACTATCGGAACTAAAAGGGAAAAGTACTACGGTGTGAAAGCGCCTCTTGTCTCAAAGTTAAACGATTTAAGAACGTGTTTTTGGTTAGAAGCCTGAAAAGGAGATTCTAATGTTTTTTCTAAGACATAAAATACGTCAGTAAATACGTCACTGAAGTCAGACTCTACCTGAATGCCGGTAGGTCGACACATGGCCTGTCCGAGGATGCTGAAGATGATCTCCTTGTCTTCTTCGCTGGTGGTTGCTGGCAGCAGCTCCTCTATCTCCTTCTTCTCTCCAGGAAGAAGAGGCAATCCCTCCCCTTGGCTGAGGAGAAAACAAATAATGTAATGAAATATTCCTGCAGTATGCCGTTTCATGGGTTCATGTCTTTTGATTTACTGTGGTACATTAAATTGCATTATTTCATACAGGTGAAGCTGGGTGCACTAACCTGGCGTTATCCACCACCTTCCGGCCCCAGCGGTAGGCCCAGCTAGCCAGTGCGGCCCAGGACTTTGCCATCTCTGGAGCAAGGCTGGTGGAGAGCTGGTAGAGCTGCCCCAACACGAAGTCTGGCTCACCAACGCCCACACTCACTGCAGGAACAAAACCAACTTTAAAATGGAGCTAGAACACTGCTGTATTGTAGTTCATAGTTTGCAGACACTTTTTACTTTAAAGATTTTAATATAAACAGATAAAGTTAGTCTAATGTATTTTCTATTTTACCTTTATTTGGGATTTGTTCCTGTACTCTGTGTTACCTGAGGTCTCAGTGATGATGTGGGGGATCCCCTGATCCTCCAGGGGGAGCTCGAGCAGAGCGCCGATGTTCCGGCTCAGAGGAGACATGCTGCCCACAGCGCTGGAGGAGTTCACTGCTCCTGACCGCTTCACCACCTGCACCACAACATCAGGCATCTCATTAACAATACAACCAGCCAGAGCACACTGGGTGTGAAGAAGAAATATATTACAAAAACTAAAGTCATTTTAATGTTTGAAATATCACAGCTCGGCAAAATGTAAAGTAGATCAGTTTGAAGAGAGAGCATGCCTGTTTCAGCTGAGGCGTCATGTCCTTCCAGTCGGCCAGCAGCCATTTGCAGAGTGTCAGTAGGGAGCGGCAGGCGGCGCCTTCATTCTTCCCCACGTGACAGTAAGACAGAGCAGCCCTGCTCAGCATCTCCATGGCTGCCATGGACTGGCCTGTGGACAGAGACACTGCTTAGAGACAGCTAAGGACATCAACACCAGACTTCAGAGACCCTAACCAGAGATAACGTTTACCCCAGAGGGGGTCATCAACACCAGACTTCAGAGACCCTAACCAGAGATAACGTGTACCACAGAGGGGGTCATCAACAGCAGACTTCAGAGAACCTAACCAGAGATAACGTGTACCACAGAGGGGGGTCATCAACTGGATTTGTTAACCCAGGGTTTCTCCCTTAGACTCAGTGCGTGTTTTTATAAAAGCGGTGCATTTTAGTTTTTCACAAAATTCCCACCCCTTTCCACCTTATAAGAATATTTAAAAGAAAAAATAAAGGCATTAGGCAACCTGTTGGTGCAAATAAGCTCTCTGCCTCCTGTTTATTTCTACCTTGACAACTGCAAATGCAGGTATTACACTTCTAAACTAAATAATATATAGTACTAAACTCATTGTAATTAGGTCTGACTGTGTACTATAATGAAAAACACATAAAATATCACTTTAGGTATTGGCCAAATCATCAATAAAATGTATTGATTGTCTATTATGTGTGATAAATACCAATAGACTAATACATTTTGTAATCAGCATATTTCAGTAGGGTTGCAAAATTCCGGGAATTTTCAAAGGTGGAAACTTTCCACAGGAATTAACGGGAATAATGGCTATTGAGACCACACAAAGGTTCTACTTAAAAAAACGGAAACTTTTTTTAAGTAGAACAGAACAAGTTTTCGGTTGAAATGTCATGTGTTTTTGTTTAATTTTGCATCAAATATTTCCAAAATTCCCCAGTTTAACTTCCCATGGAAACTTTCCGCCCCTTTGCAACCCTATATGTCAGCAATAAGACCAGGAGAATATAACGTGTTTCAGCAAATCAGGAGGAAGCATGAAAACATGCCAACATCATGGTTTGAAGGAATTTTAACGCTTTCCAAATACAAAATCTTAAATATCGTACTGAAAGAGTCTTTGCAGCAGCAAGATGCAAAGCTGCCGCTTTGTTATGTGTGTAATTTGAATATCTCCAGTTGTTTACCTGCATTCCTCAGGACTTTAGCTTTCTCGATCTGCAGCTCTGCACCCCACCTCTCCCCCACGGTGCCCTCCAGGGAGAGATGTCTGAAGGCTTGGCTCAGCCCCTCCTGCTGCCCCCCTTCTTCCTGTGTCCTGTTCCCACACTGGCTGAGCAGGCGGGACGCCAGGGCAATGTTGCCTTTCTTCCGGGCAAATTTGACAGCAGTGAGACTAAGCTCCATGAGGTGGCTGTCGGTGGAGGGAGAGTGACCTGGACAAGGATGGACATGCAGACCTTTGGATTAACATTATTATACTATCTACATGTTCCTTCAGCCATACCAGAGCTGTGTGAGACAGAGGGAAACCCAACATTTCCTGTTGCTGCTTCACATTAAAAGCTTCCCATTAGTGAACCAGAAGGGAGCTTTTATTGTGAAGTTATAGGACAAGCTTACCACAGACTCAACGGAACTACTTTTTTGCAGCAAACTTCTTCAATAAAGAAAGGAAGACAAAACAAATGTAAAGGTTTGGCGGTACAAGATTGGTTTCCTATTTGCAGAAAGGAAGAAGAAAAAGCCACACTGAGGTGTTCCGTTTGCTTTTGATTCTGGGGATGGCAAATTCAAAATCGAAAGCTCCTTTCAAACACATTTTTTATTCAGAATCGCCATTTGACAATGGTTAATGCATCAATTGTCTGAATTGGTAATTACCTTTAAGTTTCTGGAGCAGTTGTCTTTGGAACATGGTGTATCTGAGGGCCTGAAGGAAAGGCTGGACATCCTGCTGCTTACAGGAGCTCAGAGCCTCGCTGCCCAGAGGAATCATACACTCCTGCACACACACATGGTTTCATTAGCCCCAAAATGTTTAACAATGAGCGTCTATCACAGTGGTTCTCAAACTTTTTCTGTCATGCCCCCCCTTTGGAGAAAAAAAAAAGTCGGGCCCCCCCAACACAAATAGTCACGTAATGGGCCAAGTTAACATTTATTAAATACATCAATATACATTTATAAAATACATCAATATGAACGTGAACATTCCTTTCAAAAAAATCACTTTGCTAGAACCGTGATAATAAAACAATGCTCCATAAGTCTGTTTGCTCAACAAAAAAATAATAATAATACAATTGTGCAATCCCTTTGCTAGAACAATAAGTTATAATACTTTGCCACTTGGCAATCTATGCAAAAAAATGAAAAGAAAGAAAATGCTGATATTTGGCAAAAAAGTGTGTCTTATCACAGCATTGGTGGCTGCAATGAGCCTGTTTTGCACTGCACATTTCTTCAAAATGGGGTTGCAGGCTCAGTGGCGGCGCCAGAGATTTCTTTTGGGGGTGCTGTGGGGTAGCTTGACGTTTCATAGAGGGTGCTCAAACATTTAGGGTTTCCCATATACACAGTGTGACAGTTACAATGAATGCTCGATAATCAGCTCACAACAAATAGGTGTAAGCAGGGGTCAAGTGCTATTTTTATAAGTGGGGAGTGGACCTAACATAGGGGGGTCCGGGGGAATGCTCCCCCGGGAAGATTTATTTTTAAATATTGAAGTTAAAAGCATCAATCTGGTGATCTTTGAGAGCAAAATGAAGAGATCTATGGATACTAGGGATGTTAAGATTCACCGATTCGCATCGGTGCACCGCCATAAACGTTCAAGACGCGAGTGCACCGGTTGAAAGATGCCCCTTTCACACCAACGCGTTTTCAGGCTCCGGCTCGGAGCTGCAGCCTGAAAATTACAGTTTTTTTCCTGTTCACACCGCA
>NW_011354999.1:0-1640 GCF_000735185.1 Notothenia coriiceps
TACTTATACTTTACTTGAGTATTTACATTTTGCTCCTTTGTACTTCTACTCTACACTACAATTCCGAGGTAAATGGTGTACTTTTACTCCACGACATGTATGTAATACCTTTAGTTACTTAGATCTGGATTCATTATGTGAAATATAATCAAGTGTTAAATCAGACTTTAGTTCCACCTGGAGTAAATTCACAAGCTACCCTGCAGTATACAAAGTCATTCAAACTAACTGCACCTTTACCAGCTTTGAGAACACTTTAATGATCATCCATTATAAAACATATCATATATGTTATTCTGAAATTGACCAATCTGCACAATGACTACTTTTACTTTTGGTACTTTAAATATATTTGATGCTTGTACTTTTCTACATTTAGTTGACATTTTTGATTGCAGGACTTTAATTTACCAGTGTATGAGTAACAGATTATTCCTACACTGGTACTTTTACTCAAGTACAAGATCTGAGTACTTCTTTCACCTCTGTCTGTTATCATGTTCTTCCGCTAATAACCAATACAAAATAACAGTTATGTTTGAATGGAGGTTCGTTCTCTAGTTTGGCGTTTCACTTTCCCCGCAGACAAATACGTTATTTAAGTCCCTAGACAAAACTGTGGAACATGTATGAAAACAATATATATTCTAAACTTCTGCACTTTTTTAATGTGATGAACATGATGCTTAACACCCACCTTCCCGTCGGCGCAGTGCTGTCTCTGGGGAAGGCAGGAGTCCTCCGCGCGGTCCCACCGGGACTTATTTCCGGCTGTAGCTCTTTGACTGACACTTTATTCCGTTTAAGTTTAGATTTGGAATATTTTTCAGCCATTTCTTTGAGTTATTTTTAATAACATGTTCGAACATTCCGCGCGAATGTGAGGAACCCGGATGCAGATGGAACTTCCTCTTCTTCTCTTCGTCGAGTAGCTTGAATTTGAACACCGCTTTCTGCGAGAACTGTTCAGCTGCTGCTGCTGCGGCTGCAGCCGCAAGACATGGAGCTTGAACATGTAGGAAGTTGTAGGAAGTTGTACTTCCAAATATGGTCAGAAGAGAGTGCGCCCAAAACGTGAGACGCTGACGCAAGGATATTTAAAGAGACATGGGCCCTTTCTCATTTCACTAACTCCCCTCCTCGACTCCTATCCTCGAGACTTAGTCACGCCCACAGGAGATGCGAGCGGAGGAGCCGAGGAGGAGAACCGAGGAGAGAGGAGGGGAAGCAGCAGGCGGTTAGAAGCCTCATCCCAATACCCCTCCTCGACCCCTCTCTTCCCATCCTCCGGGACTTGACCCCGGAAATCGATCAAGACACGCCATTTTGAAGGATGTCCCAATAGCTGAAATGCAGACGGAGGAGTCGAGGAGGGGTGAGGGAGGAGACGAAAGGGAGGATACACGCAAGCAGACTACGCGGAAGTGTTTTCACTACTCCCGTATCCCTTAAAACCCGCTTATCCTTTTTAATTGCTTTTGGGTCCTACCTTTTCCGCGCATCGTTACAGCAATGGCTAACATTAGCGTTTACTTAATCAAAAAACTCAACCATATAAGGCTAATTAACAATCCTAAGCTTGATATATGCTCGTATGATTTAAAATAATCGTCATTTGAAAACTAATTGGATCTGCAAAA
>NW_011355000.1:0-977 GCF_000735185.1 Notothenia coriiceps
GAGATATATCAATATGTGAAGGAAGTGGCTCAGTCAGTAGGGGAGCTGTAGGGTTGCCGGTTCAAGTCCCCGACCAGACTTAAAATATGGAGTGTCGACTGCTACTTGGAGAGGTCCCAGTCCACCTCCTGCCCTGCCGGGGTGCCCTTGAGCAAGGCACCGGACACCCCCTCACTCCCATTGGTCCCCGGTCGCTGTACAATAGCTGCCCACTACTAGACTCCTAGTACTAGACTGCTGGTACTTGGATGGGTTAAAAGCAGAGAACACATGTCACTGTGTGTGCTGTGTGCTCTGTATGTGTGACCATTAAAGAGGGTTTCATCCCTCCCATTCTATCTATCAAGTAGTGCAGACTTTTTCAAATCAATCTGCACTTAGAAAATAGGAAATAATGAAGACTTTGTGATTAAAACTAGGTAGGAAGTTTAATACTATTCAGAAACGAAGGAAACGCTGCTTGGAAAGTGTGAATTTACATTAAAAAGCACATTTTCCTTTGACCAAATAGTCAGTAGTTATAAAAAGCATTGTGATTTGAGGTTTGCTCCTATAATGAGCTGCTGTAGCATTAGTATGGGTTTCACGTTTATCGTGTCTAAAGGTCGAAAAGTTTTCCATCTACTCGTCAATTAAATTCTTCTGGGAACATAAAGTAAAGTGGCAGAAAATGGCCCAAATTGTCCGAGTTAGACGGGCTATTGAACAGGAATAATTGCTCAAAATTGTTTGGCACTAGGAGCATCAGGCTTGAAAAAACTGCACCTTTTTGCATGAGTGATGTGTGAGAGCCTCTGCAGGGAAAATAAAGAAATAAGGTGAACTAAATATGAAGTTCGATTTAACTTTTTTTTCTGACTTTTTTCGGAGTAAGACCCCATTTACACGGTAACGTTTGCGTTCACGCACCTAATTCGTTTTTAAAAAAGTCTTCCGTTCACACGCATTCGGCTCATTTCAGACATATGACAAGCATG
>NW_011355001.1:0-3591 GCF_000735185.1 Notothenia coriiceps
CCTCCACGTGAACACTCACATTTAGTGGAAGTATATCGGGAGATTAGGGATTGGGCGTGTTTAATCGTTTTTTCCTCCGCAGGGTCTGACAGATATCGAGGCCGATGGGTCCAGCATGGGGTCGCGACCCGCCAGCCGCCAGGTCTCCTGTGACATCAGCAGAGACACCGCTGAGCTCCCAGAGTTCAAACCCTCCGCCAGCTTCAAGTCAAAGATCAAGAGCCACGACTCGGGGATATTCGAAAAGGTAATGCTTCTTCTAGTTACTTTAAATGTGGTTGTTGATTAGTTGCGTCAAAGGAAGGCTTGTATTGAGAACAGACACAAGGTTTTACTTGTAATCTGATGGAAGACTTTAACTGTGAAGAACCAAAACAGTGTTTTAACTGTAATGCAATAACATTTTTATTGTCTGCAGCAAGAAGACTTTTACTATGAAGGATCTTTTTTTCTTGATATTGCCTGGTTTTGAGGCAGCAGATATAAAACATATTTGTGTTAGCCTGTAATGCTAATTAGTTGCCGGCCAGAAAAATGTAGGTGTGCTCCAAAACCGTTGAATGTTGAATATGAATGAATTAAATCTACAAAATGTGAATTTGAAGAAAATGTTAAGCTCTGTGATTGGATGTTTGTTGGTGAAATGCACCATGGGAGACGTAGTTTACTTGTTTTTATGTCCTCAGTTTAAAGCAATGTAAACAAATATTATAAGATTCAAAGGACTGCAATTTTATTATGTGCTTATTCTATTCTAGATTAATAGTTTGGTTTATAAAATGTCAGGAAAATGTCTTGTTTTGTCAGTCCAAAACCAAATGATGTTAATTTAAATATGATATCAACTGAGAAAAGCAGCACATCTCCATATTAGAGAGGCTTAAAAGAACATTTACCTACATTATTGTTGTATCATTAGTGGTTTGGTCCATAAAATGCATAAAAAGAGTGAAAAATATCCGTCCCATGTCTTTAAATATCTTGTTTTATCACAAAGGTAAAACTGAGAAAAGCAGAAATCTCCTTATTTGAGGTTCTGAAAACAGCATTTTCTGGCATTTTTTGCATAAACAAATACTGGTTTGTCAGTGTTTAAAATATTTGGCAATCATTTTTCTCCCAATTGCAACTCCAATGATATTTGACAGGGGCAGAACTAAACATTTTGAACTTGTCTAAACAGATAGAATTTGCACATTGAAGCTTTAGTTCTGGTCGACCTTCAGACAGATTACACAACAGGACGTTTAAAGACTTGTTCCAGAAATCTCTTCATGTAGATTAATACTGTTTCACTCAGTGTCACCTGAGGGGGTTTCTGGGTCGTTTCAGGGGTCAGTTTGTGTCTGAAAGCAGAAGATCTTCTTTTCATAACACCAGTGTTCGTGTTAATCTGCCGCTCTGTAATCAGCTTGATGTGCTTTTTCATCTCTGACCAGAAAATCCCTCTGATCTTAATCATTGACTTTTTTTCAAATTCTGGGTAATTCATTAGAGTTTGATGCATTGTCCTGGTACATTTGATTACAATGTAATTAAGGAATATTAAAGTCTTAGTGTGACAAAACGGAAGATTTTCATCATTGCTGCAGGTCGCAGGTTAATAATATAATAATAATAATAATAATAATGATAATAATCTGTTGTCTTTTCTTACAGACGTCCTGTGATCCTGATATTTCCACGGCAGGAGTCAGTGAAAGCAGGAGTGTCCCAAATGTGAGTCTGATTAATTAATCAGGACAGACACAAGTGGTTATCAAATATGTAAAAAATACTTAAGAACATATTTTTCTCAATAATTAAAACAATTCTGAAATTAATTAATTAATAAATGTAAACAAATTATATTTAGTATATATATTTCTCAATTTTTTTTACTTAATTATTCTGTTATTTATTTATTTAAAACTAATGCCAATAGGTCAGGTGAACATTTTTGCAGATGTAAAACCATAGACTGTATATATAAATGGACGTAGTGTCCGTGACGGCACCCATAGGTTTCTGCAGAGTTGCTGAGAAGCCCTTAGTATGCGGAGTCGGCCGCTGCCGTCTCGTGAAGACAGTGAAGACAGAGGGTGTTTCTCAATGTCGATTAAAGCTGCTCCAGAGCCACTATTTCAAGCATACTACGTCATCGAGTCCCGCTAAAGGACTGTTCCAATGCCCAGCATACTTGGAATTCTACCGAGCCCGGCGTACTTCGTAGCGAGAAATTTCGAGGCTGCACATGTGTAGACTCCGCGGTCTTAAAATCCCCAGAATGCTTTGCGCACGTACCAATTTCCCCAAATATGTGACGCACACCTGCACACTTGCTCACCTGTTCCACTCTTCGTTTTCTGAATGCCAGGAATAATTCTTGCCTCGCTTCTGAAGCAAGTGACTCGGAAGACATGTGCTACCAAGCAAGCGTACTCGACATTGAGAAACGCCCAGAGTCTAACTCCCGCCTGCTCCAGCCTGATCCAAATAAGGGCAAAGAGGCGGAGCCGTGGCGGCATAAGATAAGTCCGATATTTAAATGAAGAATACTCCACCAGGCACCAACACAACAAACACGTCCGAGTTCAAGTTCCCCGGATCAGCCTCGCAGCTGAGCCCCTGTAGCATCCTGGAGCTAACAGAGCTAACGGAGCTAGCAGAGGGACAGAAAGCTAGAAGCAGCAGTCACCGCAGAGACCTGTCCATCAATGTGACCACGCCCTAATTTATGCAAAAACTTTAAGACCTAATATAACTCAAAGGGGTGCTTTATGAAAAAATTCACTCCCCAATCCATTGTCATGAAGGTGGAATCTAACTATATCCAGAATAATTTGTATAGCATCCAGGGGTAGAAACACGTTTATTTCTGCTGTAAAGTTGGTGTTATGAACTCAGACACTTAGGAGATAGGACCCAATTGCACGACCCGGGAGACAGAGGTAAAGTATTTGTAAGATACTTAATTTTTTTCAAGAACAGCAAAAAATGATCAACAAAAAATGGTCTCTGTTAAGTATTATTATTTGATGACGCCCTTAGTCTGTGTACTACGGTAGCAGTCGCACTGTTATTCTGTTCTTGTATGAAGGTACGTCCTAATGTGACGTCACTACGTTGACTAGGTACGTCCTAATGTGACGTCACTACGTTGACTGTTGTCAGTCTGTGAATAAACTTACCGGAGACATGCTGAAGAGAATACCGAGTCTGATTTACTTATTGTTCATACGCGATTCATGTGCACCCAAGCTTAACAGGTTATGGGCCCAGGCAGAGTTGGACACAAACCGACTTGGAGATAAGTGAGTTAGATTATCGGAAGAAGTGTTACGCGACGTATTACGCGTTAGCCAATTAAGCTAACAAGCTAGCTTAGCAAGTGAAGTATATTAGCAAGCTAGTAGCCCTCGCGGTAAAGTTGGCGCGCAAAAATGGCAAGCAGAGCAACAGGTCTCCTGGCACCGCAGCTCTTATTCAAAGGATGTGAAGATAAGTATGACCTTTGGGAAACAAGATTCCTAGGCTGCTTACATACTCTGAGGCTAAAAGAGACTATCTTACATGAGCCCACCGGTGCTGATCAAGAACAGCTAGATGCAG
>NW_011355002.1:0-4058 GCF_000735185.1 Notothenia coriiceps
AGGGTCTTCATTTTCAGTAACTTTTCCTGTTGTTTTGCATTAATCAACTCAACCAACATCCGTCCTTTGCTCAGAAATCTTGCTTGTTTTATCGATCCAATTTCTTTGTGAATTGCTTTAGTCAGGGCCACTGGATGTAGCTTAGCTGCGGATTGTTCACCAAACTCCACAATCACTTTCCACTCTTCATTCTCAATCCTTTTCTTTACTTTCTTCCATTCATTCTGTGAATCAGATTCACTAAGACTGTCACTTGACATGTCTATCTTCTTTCTTGAAGTCTTTTTCCTTACTTCATTCCATCCTCCTTCAGATGCACTTTCCATATCCTCCTCTCCAGGACTCAAAGACGCCATTCCACCAGCTGCTCTCAATCTCGCACTCACTTCAACGTTCACTCCTATCTCCGTCTACTCAGTCTCAGCACGTGTCCGTCTTCCTGGTCCTTGTCCACCCTGAGAGCACTCTTCTCCTCCAGCTTCTCCTTTTTAAGTCGTCCCCAGCTGAATGTAATTAGGACACCTGGGGGAGGCGGAGCCAAGGGCGGACCAGGTGTACCTGCGCAGCAGAGAGACAGAGAAAAACACAGAGCACGTAACACACGGTCAGTTTTGTCTGGATGCTACCTCGTGTTACCTACTCTTTGGATTACCTCCTGTTACCTACTCTTTGGATTCATGCTTTGGTTAGTATTTTTCAATTTTAACAGCTGTTTTTTTTGTAAATAAAGCTCGCTTTTTGTTACATTTTTAAACCAGCTTCCCTTTTTAAACTGCTTTTGGGTCCTACCTTTTCCCGAATCGTAACAGAATGAACCGACCAAATCTGGACTCAGCAGATTCAGATGTTTTGCTCTACAGGCAGAGCGTCTTGGGTACTCTCTGGAGTTACATTTTTTATATCTGGTATGACGCCTCATCTAGACGGGGTAGAGAGGCTGCTTTGAAGGAGGCCCGCCAGGAGGTTGCTCGCAAGCCCTGGCTCAGGAGCTTGTTGCCTTAGTGGCTAGAACTTTTCACAAGTAGTCCTGAAGACTTCTCTCAAGCCTCTAACCCTTTCCTGGGGTATGACCAGGCCTTGGGAGGTCCACAGATCCTCCAAAAAATCGTCAAGAGACTCAAGGCCAAGATTCCAGCCCGTGCTCCAGCAGCTCCAGTTCCGGTCCACGCAGCCATGGTCCCGGCTCCAGTTTGACACCCCTGCTTTAAATGATATTTGCTTTTTTAAATTATTTTAAAGGATCTTGACTTTTGGTGCAATCTGTAATCTCCAAACCTGCATAAATTATAAATGCTATGTGTCAACAGACACTTATTTGGCTCTGTGAGGATGCTAACATTAGCATTTTGATAATGTTCATGATGCTTCCCAATGCTAAAACATGTAGATATTTAGCTAGTTTAATGCTCACTGCCTTAGTTTAGCCTTTGCTACTTTTGCAAGTTGACAGGTCAGTGGATCAGGTCATAACAAATTAAACTCTGGGGTCGATAATTATAACAACACTCTTCACAATCCATGTTGGAGAAGCATAGGATTTAAGAATGAATTGCCACTGACTACGCTGAAGCTGCTGTGCAAATGACTTTGAAGCTTGAATCCAACAGAGATACACATTTTTAATAAAAAACTAAAATATCTGACAAAAAGTAATTCAAATAGATCTTTAGAATGTTTGTTCACAAATGTGTGACCATCTTAGAAGATGTTGAGATACAATACTTCTCTTAGAACCGCAATTGTCATCTTGTAACGCGTTATAAGAAAAGTTGGGGGTAACTAAAATGAGTAGGATACATTGTTTGGGAAATATCCGTGCAAAATGAATGGCAATATATTGACTAGCTTTTCAGTTTAGACCAAAGTGATGGAGCAACTGACCAGCCGACCCTAAAGCACCTACCTTCGTAAAACTCAGTACAAAAGCATTTAAACTTGGTGTAAGCATTTTGGCATTTCGTTGTTAAGGGCACACTGGTGTGAATTGGCATATGAACGGCCACATTTATCTACATTAGGATGGGTGAGGTTGAAATGATCGAGACATCAGCTGAACGGCATGCCAACTTTAAAGCTGACACATCCATTTGGCTTTAAAAGGTCACACCCATTCCTCAAAAGTAACACTTTGTGCTGGATTAGCTCTTTGCTGATACCTCCATAAGAGTTCAACAGACATTTCCAATGAGTACACAGCAGCAGATAGGCTGCCTAAAACTGGTGCAATCCACACTGTGAAAAAAACCTTTATTGATAAAATGACTGCAACCATGGGACCGGCTTCATTAGGAGTCAGTACAAGTTTACACATACAGTAGTCGTTCTCGCGTCCTATTTTCCCACTGAACTCTTAAACTCAAAATGACCTGACTTTGCAAAAATGTCCTCACTCAAGTGTAATTGTAGAAGTCCAATTAGCATACACAATACTACAAGCAGGCGGAAGTGCACAGAAAGGGACACACACTGCATTCACAAGTACACCTGGCATCACGTACATAAAGGATGTGTTGCTTAATAGCGTTACCTCCTGGATGGTTCTTGGATAAATTAAGCTGTAAATGTCTGTGCATAAGTCTGTCATTGGAGAATATGCCTGCCCTCGCTACAACAGGCTAATTATGTCTCAGCCACAGTGATGAATGTGGCTTTGCTTTGATTTACTTGCAGCTGCACTGGCTGCATTCATAGCATGTATTTCCCTATCTATCTCTCATGCACACATACACATAAACCAAATACTAAACCCCATGAGAGCAATTATCATGGAGTTCTACAGCATGCACTCGTGTTATTAATTTCTTCACTGACTCTGCTGTGACGATACAGCACTTTCAGCGGTTATTCAGAGAACAATCTGTGGCCAATGGGTTTTACTGCAGCCTATAATTACAGGCACAAATAGGCTGATGTATAGAAAACCAGCAACACAAAGCTTTAAATTGAGCAGCTGTGGTAGGGGATGGGGGGATGGATTTTCACGGCCGTTATCTTCACTCAACTGATGAGCATGAACAACCAGCAGAGTGCCATAGCTCACTGTCTCAGTCAGTCACACATTCACATGTGCAGTACGAGGAACATATTGTTTGTGGTCTGATACTTGTGTATGTATACAGTATATTACCAGAAGAACACAAATCAACCAGTGGCGATAAGAAATGTTGCAGAAGACATGAAGTTTGCCACAACTTTTGGAGAAGAAGCAGATGACAGCACAGCTCAGTCAGTGTGATTAGAAGGTGTGTTAAGATATATATTAAGTAAGGGATAATGTGCTGCGACGCGGTCATTATGGGGAAAAGAACACCGACAGGCTGATCAGGAGCCCGACGCGAAGCGGAGGGATCTAGATCGGCATGAAGGTGTTTTTGTAATTTGTATTACATGGCTTAGTTGAATACTCGATTCTGATTGGTCAATTCAGAACACGTGACACGTTGTTAATACCAGAGTATTCTCTAGTACTAGTACTAGTACTCTCTAGGGCTCTGGTTAATACCGAACAGACAGACCGCTGTCAAGGACTTATTGACCGTTGTTAAGGACGCCCACATCTGCAGAAAGAAGCCCGTTCGATTTAACTGTATACAGTTTGGCCGAAAAGCAAACTGCATGCAGTTTGCTTTTCTAAGAGACAAGACAAGAGCGACAAGAAAACAGCGGAGAAGTAAAGGGCAGAAATCCTCCTTTTTACACGGCGGTCCAGACATAGACATCAAACGGCGACACATATTCAGTTGCCAGTTACTTCGGCATTAGGGCAGGGATATCTAGATACTTCCCAAGGTTTGACATAATGAATTGTGCTACTTTTAAAGCAAGCAACGATGTTTTCAAATCTATATTCTATAACACATAGGTTTGAGCAAGCTCTCTGATTGGTCAATAGGCGTGTTTGATTCCACGATCAAACAACGATCAAATAGAACGTGCCTAATCACAAAGTATCCAGTGGCCTACACACGCCACTAGCCTACCGAAACTACTTCCATGAGCCTACATCGTGTGGTTTCCATAACGACGTTTAGCGACACACTGTTATACATTGTTATACA
>NW_011355002.1:4140-7113 GCF_000735185.1 Notothenia coriiceps
AAAGATTTGCGGCTGTTTCAACTGACGAGTTGAGTGCGTTGGAAAAAAGGCTATCGTTACCATGGGAACTACTTTCTAGGAACTACTTTCTGACGGAGATTAACTCAAGCAGAAAGCGTAGGTTTGGGAGCAAATTAGCCCACATTATGAAATTATTTTACGATATTGTTGATTACAATGATAGTTTGTGTAATAGAACCTATGCCGATCTAGATCCCTCCGCTTCGCGTCGGGCTCCTGATCAGCCTGTCGGTGTTCTTTTCCCCATAATGACCGCGTCTATGGGGAAAAGAACACCGACAGGCTGATCAGGAGCCCGACGCGAAGCGGAGGGATCTAGATCGGCATAGGTTCTATTACACAAACTATNCATCCAGAAGTTTTCTGACAGTGATGTCTCGCCTTGTTAAATACTTCTGTGACAGCCTTGTCGCGAGATACTTGCAATGACAGATATTGGGATGTAGCCCTGGACATCCTAAACATTTTGGAGGAATTGTTCCTCTGTGAAACTTTCCCCATCATCATGTGAATTATCATATCATGAATTGTCATCCAACCTTTCAGCAAATNTTAGATCTCTCCCCAAGCAAGCGCATGATACCAATAACATCACACACATTTGCGTCGGAATAACAACAAAAACCAGGAGACAGGAAAGTGGGCAAATAATGTTTTATCTCCCTGATGATTTGCTGAAAGGTTGGATGACAATTCATGATATGATAATTCACATGATGATGGGGAAAGTTTCACAGAGGAACAATTCCTCCAAAATGTTTAGGATCTCGCGTACAAGGCTGTCACAGAAGTATTTAACAAGGCGAGACATCACTGTCAGAAAACTTCTGGATGTCAGACTAGCTAGTGTAGTTTCACTAGACTGTGCTGACACATGAACGATATGACCGTTCTCTCCACGATCATATGACCAGTGATCAGTCATAACAGAATTACAATCATTTAAACGAATCTCTGGAATCATAGTTCTCTGAAACAAAGATATTTATTATATGAAAGCAAAGGGAACACATTGGATGAAGGCAACGATGGCTTGTAATGTCAACATAGCCTTGTCTCAGATGTGTCTTTTGGCAAATACTCGTCATCTTAGCTCTTGCTCTTAGTTTATTTAGCATCATCTAAATGTTTTATTTCTGGTTCAGTCCGCCAGTCTTAACATGAATAGCTAATACTAATGTTCTGTGAAGAGTCTTACTCATCCAGGTCACAGGATGTTTTGGTTTTTGGCCTGTGCATTGCTCTTTTTACTGTGTACTCCAGTTTGTGTGATATTTCGATAATATATTCCAGTATTTATTTTAGTGACGGTTGAGTAGGAATTTGTGAAGACTGTGTAAGCTGTAATGGCTAAGCAGAAATATGATAAAGTATTTTGAAAAGATATACCAAACACATTGCAGGGTCAAATTATAAACCTGCATTTAACTGTATTCAACACATTATTTAATGTAGATTTTTATGCAATACATGCACACATACACAAATAAATGGTTGTCAAATGTTAAGATTGAATTACAGTAGATGCCTGCATATGTTTTTTGTGAGATCAAAGTTACAGTTTTACAGTTGACTCTGTGCTATGCTGTTTAAGTCTTTAAGATGTATTTAGTAGATTAGTTGTAGACATGATGAAACCTCTAACTGGCAGATGCATCAATAATACAACAGTCAATCTAGTTGTCTTTAATCATTAGCATAGATGCAGGAGCCTGGGACTTACATTTTTCCATTGCCATAACAACACTGTAGCTGTGCATATGACCATATGAACCTTGAACCAAATATTACACAACAAAACTTAACAAAATGTATTTTTCTTACCCAAAGTTCATGTTTCCATTTCAGAAATCTGACAACATCTGGTCCTCCTCTGCCCTCATTACTTATCTCAATATGGAAAGCTTGTTATGCCATGAGTTCTAGTTAACGAGGTTATATGAGATATAAAGAAGAGCTGGCCGTGGGAGGGTAAACAACAGGGGTTTGGAAAGGCAGAGAGGCGAGGTGAGATCGTAACAGATGGCCTTTCTCTGGACTTCGTCCATAGGCTTCATTAACACACACACACACTCACACATACTCACTGCCAGTATTCTTGTACTAAAAAACGCCTGTTGGAGGATCACAGTTGAGTGGGATATTACGGTTCCTGTTTGTTTGCAACTAGGGAACCTTGAAAAGCCATCGAGCTCCCGGGGCACTGCTGACAATCAAATAGTGTTTGCTTATTGTTATTCTCAAGGGGAAAACAACATTAAAGCTTCATTTTTATAATTATTACCTACAATAGCTGAAATAACATTACTTTCAGCTCTCCAACTGAAGCTTATCCAAAGGTGACTCATTTCAACAAGTATGAATGTGTTTTGTTATCATCATTTTGCCGTTTAGCAGCTCTTTTCATTGCCAAAGTCATACAAAAAGAGATTTAAGGCATCCCTCATAAGAGTAAAACAATTAGCTTGTTAATTGAAGGTGTAACCTCCCCTTGTCAAAGTATACTAATTGTTGCAGAAATAGAAAGAAAAAATGGGACGCTGTACGCCGTTGAAGAGGGAAGATCCCGATAAAGGTTCCTGCTGAGCGTCCGACTCCATACCAACTCCAGATAGAGACTGGAGGAAGGTAATGAACTGAAGGAGCAAACAATATCAATTATGATTGATCATTTGAAACTTCTTTGCATTTTAATTAAAACCACTGATGCATGAGGCCCCAACAAAACTTGTTTTCACAAAAATAAACGTGTTGTAATTATGTCAAACAGAAACAAATTTCGCCTGCAATTTCCCTAGCAAATAATTTTGAAACCAATTACCAACACGTACACAACTATCATCAGCAGAGGTGGGAGATAATTGTTTTTTTAAATTAGTTGAGTAAGTGAGCTAAAGAAAGAGTGTGTTACATTATATCTGTTTGCAAATTCTAAATACAAATGTTTTAAAG
>NW_011355002.1:7287-10981 GCF_000735185.1 Notothenia coriiceps
CAGCAGTCTCTCTGCCTCTCCCTCTAGTATTATCAATTTGAAAAATAGTTGAATGCGTTACAGGGACCATTGGCTGAAAGACTAAACGTTAGATCCAGCTGACAAATGTTTCCTCCACAACATCTCAAATACGATAATGCACTTAACATGATGAATGCATGTGCACTGTGGCCTGAACAATGACCTTCATCTTGCACCCAGTCAAGTTCCTTGGTGTAAATATATTGGATTGAGATTCTTGAAGAATCAATAAAACTACAGTTTTCACTTCCATCTTCAGTACCAACAGAAGAGTGAAATAATGTTTCCTCACATTTGTAAATCCTTTGTGGGAAGGTTTGCTCAGTTTGGATTGAAAATAGCCAGATATGTGCCTGATCAACGCAAATGATTAAATATTATGAACACACATCTCAACTGCATTGGTTTGCACCTTTTCACTAAAGTACACCTACGTAAATGCAATATGTCAATGCATACAACACAAATAAGTGTATGTCAAGTGGAAAGAAAGGCTTCACAATAACAAAACAATGAACTGCTGATATTTTTTCAGTTAACAGATTCTAGGGCCATCCTCTTTGGGGTGTGCTCAAGAGCAGCTAAGCTCCGCACAACCTCGCTCAGCTATCATAAAGTCCAATGGAAAGAATGCCCACAAAGCTACAATATAATAACACTTGGACAATAAAAAGATAATCCAGTAAAAACGCTTATATTTTTATAGATTTTCCCTGCAGGCTGTTTGAGCTGAAGCGCTCTCATATTTTCTTTTTAATTGGCCTGAAATGGAAGGAGTCATGCAAGTCTCTGCGCACAGAGATCTCACTCATTATTTGTTTAATTCAACCTCCAAAAAATGCTCTCAGTTATCAGCCCAGAGGAACAAATGACACGATATGTAGTTAATAAGCAAATATCCACAATACAAATAATTCACTGAAATATTGAGGGTCATTTGTTTTGTTTTGATGGATGAGCAGAAGATGAAAGGTTTCATAATAACAATGTTGTCAGAATCAGAATACCTTTATTAGTCCCACAGAGGGGACATGTACGTAGTTACAGCAGAAAAGAGCCACAGACAGCTCAATGTTACATATGTTACATGCATTAAAAAGTTATGATCAAGCAAACAAAACAAAAGTTACACAATTTACAAAATACACATCCTGTAACAGTTCTTAGGATTTAGCAGCCAGGTATATATTGCACAGTTATTAACGGCATATATATATATTTATATATATATATATTGCATATATTGCATATATCACATATTGCACATATTGGTTGGTATTAACAGCAAGGGGTGTTATAGTCTGTGTTGTTGTGTGTGTGGGGGAGGGTCTACTAGGGGCTATGCTGGTTGTATAGTCTGACAATGTTGTGATTAATAATCAAGTATGCTGAGGCTTTTTAATGAGGGATCTACTTTTCCATAAGTCTAAAGTGTGTAAGAATGTTATTTAAGTTTCTGCAGTCACATGTTTAGACTAGTTATGGGCCTGAATACCCAAGCAATTTTATTTTGTAAAAATTATACAGTATTGATTTCGTGCCCCATAAACATACTGATAACTTTGCTTTCTTGTAAATTGTTTCTACTGTACACATTTTCAGTTGAATAAAGGCTACATCTCCTTGAGCCAACATAAGCTGTTCTTTAAAAAAACATGTTAAACTCCTGTCCCCTTAAGCCCCATAACTATAAATGTGCAAGGCGGTTGGGTCTTGGTTATGAGGAAATAACTGATTCTTTATACATTAAACCTTCTGGTTTCGGCACCACTCGCTTTGCAATACAATCACACAGCAACCCTTAAGACCTCTTGATTTACAACGTAAGCTCTGAAATCTGATGACCAGACAAACATGCAGGCACATGCATAAGCACAAAGATCCCTTCCACAGAAAGCTTGTTGATTTGCAATTCGAGCCAAATGGTCTGTCATGGATTTTAAGAGGATGGAGAGTGACTGGTCTGAAGGGAGCCTGATCTGCTAATGTACAGTTCTTTAGTAACTGGAGTAACTCTTAAAGACATTTAAAATAGGGAAGGTGTTCAGCAATTTCACCACATGTTTCTTATTCACACTCAAGCAAGTCTGGTTGTTCAACACTCTTTAGCACGTGAACAGATATGGCAGTGGTAATGTATGTCAAGTCTTTTTTTATAAGAGACACTGAGAGCTGATGCCATCTGCAGCAAGAAAGCAACAATGAATCTTATTGTATAATAAAGGTATTGAGATCAAAAGGGGAGTTGGCGAGAAAGTGATGATGAATTAACTCATGGGTTTGGTTATACCTCAGTATTTCTTTAAATGATTCATCTATTTCCTCTAGGCTGAAAAAAGTAATAAAACCCAATGTAACTGGGCATGTTTAAATCTGTAATAGGAATGTATATACATAAATATGTCTTGGTAAGCTGCACTTTAAAACACAAGACCCAGAATAGGTTTTACTATGGCTGCTAATTTATAACATTAATCAAATGAATAACACACGTTTGGAACCCAAAAGTTATAAAAGGCAGAATGTTTTTTCTCTTTGCACCTGCTAAAATCCTCAACACAACACAGGGAAGCTAACAAAGAGCCGGCAGCTGCAATACAAGAAGCTTTTTGGGACACCATGGCTAACGCAAGAGCACGGGAGAATGGAGGACCAACAGTGCTGGAAAAACCCTAAAGATCCCTAATGTCACTGGGTTGGAACCATTCGCCTTTAGTGAGTTTGTAAGCCTCAAATGTGATCATGTAAAAGCTTAATATGCTTTGTTTTGACAAAGGATTACTTAGATTGGCATTTGCTGATGCTGACATCGTTGGTCATCTGGTTTTGGACTGTTGGATTGTGTTCGTTGTTCTCGCGTCCAGAAGGAAGGTAAAATAAAATAATAATGGAGTCTCTGAATAGGTTCAAATTGGTACTTTAATGAAGTAGCGTGGTAATGAAACAAACAGAGAGGTAATGGAGACATCAGCTGTTGTCTCGAAGTTGGTCCGGTGGGAAGAGAGCGAACAAGCCTCGCCACCTATCACTCATCCAAGACTCCTCCTGTCAATGGCGGCCGTGATGACGGGGGTCCTCCCACCTCTTTCTTCTATGTCCGATTTCGCGCATAACAGAGGATGTAGACGTTGTGTGTTCATTGTATAACTCCACACGCCTTTTCTCCTCATACACTCATTCATGACTTTTAATTTAATGCATTTTAACGGCTGTAATCGTTGTTAACGTAAAACCGGAAGTGGTCACTGTTGACAACGGCAACGCCTTTCGATAGAGTGGCGAAGTACCTCCCCTTCCGGTGGACCTCCATGGGACCTTATATCGGAAGTCAATGGAGAGAGAAAGATTATCTTTCGATCCCGTTTGAATTGTGCCACGAATTACACATATGATGTTTGTCAACTTAAAAGATAATTTTGCAAGTCAAAAAAATTAAAATGTGTCGTAAAACTGTGAAGTTACACATTTCTTTGTGTGAAGCGCTCAATGAACTACAACTCTGGTCTTGCACACGTCACCAACACCAAGATGGCCGTCACGTTGGTACATTTCACCTCTTTCTTTCAGAATGAGGCGAAAAGTATTAAAAGAGGTGAAAATCACTACAAGTCTGGGCATGTTGAGAGCTGTACATACGAAAAAGGGGAGTTAGTCGGTTCCGTAAGAGCCAACA
>NW_011355003.1:0-5797 GCF_000735185.1 Notothenia coriiceps
GACATCTTGTAGATTGTTGCTTTTAAATTGTCTATTGTTTTTACTTGTACTTGTTTTGTGGTGTGTGAGCTGAGCTGTGTGATGTTTTGTTTGTTTGTTTGACTGTACAGCACTTTGGTCTGGAGGTTTTAAAGTGCGTTATAAATAAATGTGTATGGTATGGTACCGGAGTCAGTGGGCAGGTAGAAGACGAGTCCGGTGAGGAAGGAGAACAGCATGCAGGGGATGATGACGTTGACGATGAAGTACAGCGGCAGCCGCAGCATCAGGAAGTGATACGTGATGTCCAGGTAGGGCGTGTCGGGGCAGCAGGTGTAGTAAACCCAGTGCTTCCAGCTCCTGTAGTCCTTCAACACCCACTCCCCTGACTCCATGAAGTTACTGAGGTCCGGACGGTCGCTGTCCTACACACAGGAGAGGAGGGACAAAACACAAGGATGTTAAAGGATAGGGTATATCTGGTGTATTATTATATATTTCTTATTGTCTCGTGCTTTTACATTAGTTTCTTTTTGTCCTATCGGTTTTGTCTAAATGTATTTATGCTGCTTTTTTAAATATATTTATTGATGTACACTTTGGTCAACACTGTTGTTTTTAAATGTGTTATAAGTAAAGTTGGATTGGATTGGATAGATATATTTTATTGATTGATGTACTGCATTCATAAACACACTTTAACATATTTTAAAAACTATTATAGAATAAGGAAAAAATAAACGTTTACCAGGTGTTTAAATATACCCAAAAGTAACTTATTGTTTTTCATTGTTTGTACATTTTTACTTTTATTTTAGTCAGTACTTCTGCTTTTACCAGAGTATTTTTAAACGCGAGTATCTGTACTTCTACTTGAGTAAAGGATGTGTGTACTTTTCCATCTCTGAATAGCCCTGTGTGTTTCTGGGTGTCACTGACCTGGTTGATGACCACCAGCAGCCCGTCGTAGGTCCAGGTCCCCAGCTTCATGCTGCAGTTCTGCAGGTCGAAGGGGAAGTGCAGCACGATGATCTCGCAGTAACTCTTAAAGATGGCCGGAGGGTTCCAGATGATGATCCCCGTGTGCTCCAGCAGGACTTTAGTGAATTGGATGATGGCAAAGTCTCCATCAGCACTGCAGAGGAGGAAGAGGAGGAAGAAGAGGAGAAGGGGTTCAGGAGAATACATTGAATATGAGAGTGTGTGTGAAGTTATGGGAGTGTGTGTGAGGATATAAGAGACAGAGAGTGTGTGAGAATATACGAGTGTGTGTGAGAATATAAAAGACAGAGAGTGTGTGAGGATATGAGAGAGAGAGAGAGACAGAGAGTATGTGAGGATATAAAAGTGTGTGTGTGTGTGTGTGTGTTTACTTGTTGTATAGCACCAGGTCAGGTTTCCATATGTCTGCTGAAGGGACTCTGATCTTCCTGATGCCTCCGTAATCAGCCGGATTCCACTTCAGATTCACATCTAACCATCGCTGGGGGAAAATAGGAACAATTAAGCATTTAAGTCTATTAACGCACTGATAAAAGCTGTATTCAGTTGTTTTATTTACAGCTAAAAGCCTAAATACATTGTTAACATATTGACTATATGTTTTTGTTTTCACATTTACCTGTTTCAGACGGACGTTACTGGTCACAATCTGGTTCACTTCATCCTGAGAGAGGCAGAGAAAAGACAGAAAACAGTCAGAAGCTTTCAGAACAGGCACCCAGACCCCACGCAGCATTCTCATCTGTTTGTCATTACTGGTGTCATTTTCTGGTTGCTAACAAACGCCATTGTAACACATAATCACTGATGTTCCGCTGTAACGGTGGTGGACAGAGTGCAGAGCAGAGTGGGCGAGCTGACCAATCAGAGCAGTGGGCTCATAGGGAGGGGGGGAGCAGGAGCTCCAACAAGGCGTTTAGGACAGAGAGTGAATACACATACTATACAGAGATGCTGTAGAGAAACCAATGTGATTTTAGAAAATTGCACAATATAAATTAGACCTCAACAATGGAATTATGATCAGTAAAAATGGCCATGTCATGGGACCTTTAATAATAATGTCAATGTACCCCCAAACTACAATGCGCATGCGCGGAGCTAATTCGCTTTGCATTTGGCTGATGGCTCAGAACGCACGTCGTGATTGGCAGGCAGATTTGAAACTCCATGGGAACTGTGGTCCGCGTGAAACAGGTGATTATCGTCTGAAAGTCTACTTTATGGAGAAAAACTTGATCTCAAAATCACCACGGTGTCCAACAAGTCGGAGAAAATGTTTTAAACCAAACAACTTGTGGGGAAAAAAAACACGTTTGACGCTGAGGCTTTATCCCGGGAAGGAGAACGTGGCTAACTGTTTGCACCTGTGTTACCTGGTCAAGAAAATGGACGTTGGGGATCATAACGGACTTTCTGAGAAGATTACCAAACATGAAAACGAAAGGATATCATTGTTCTGGTTTTCCTAGCAGAAGAAAGTTTGTTAAGACCGCTAATTGATATCCATCATCGACATGTTGTGGGGAACACTGCGACAATGAGAGCAGCAGCAACAACAGCAGGAGGATGAGGCCTGGAGCAAAAAGTGTTGAAGAAGGACTTAAAAAAGAGAGACTTTCAGGCTGTCATCCATCATTACAAACGGTTGGAGCTAAGGACACAGGAGAGCTTCAACAGTAAGAGATATTCAGTTTAATTTGTGTTTCTGGTGTCTATGGCTGCCACTTCTGAGATGCTCTGCTTGTGGTGGCTCTCCTTTTTGGGGTTTAGGGACTGATGTTTATCCATTCCTGGGGTAAAATGAGAACATTTGAGATTTTGTGCACTAATGTCCTATTATGAGGGTTATTTAATCCACTTAACACATTGTAAAGACCATAGTCTTCATCGTTAGCATAATTAAATTGGCAAAAGTTTTATAAGGAGAGCTACAACAATGAGCAACTCAGTTATATTTGCATTGTGGTTTGTGGCTGCTGTGCCATCACCGAGCTGATCATATATTTCTATGGGTGGCAAACCCCCAATAAGCATAACAGTTGTGAATATGCAGTGGGGTTTATTTATAAATCATTTTGTATAATAATCACACAAATTCCGTGTTTTATAGTAAGTAATTCCGTGTAATTAATTTATTGAATGTAAGGTCGGAGATCAGTGGGCGGAGCCTCTGAAATGTAGTCACTGTACTCAGGAGATTATTTTTGTGGGTACACACCCCCCCCCCCCTTTATATCGTGTCCCTCACGTTTCCTCTCCCCTTTTTGTAAATGTTCCACGTGAGAGGAGTCACTGTGAGGGATAACAAATGTAATACTGATTTGTTACATCTGTTGTCAGATTGTCAGTAATACAACGGAGATCGTCAAAACTGTATGCTGGTTCGGGTCATCCATGAACAACGCAAAACACAACGCAGAGACCGCTTAACGACACCGGTTACACATACATTAGTTAAAGGTACTCCGATGATTTAAAGTGCCTCAATTTAGGATTGCATTGACCCATTTTTGGGCTAAAATCTGGATTTCTTGTTTGGCTAATTGGTCCAGTATGGGCTGATGGAGCTACCTTTTGGTTGTGCTATTTCTATTTAAGGATTATTAAATGAATGGAAGTCCTATTTTTGCTTGCATCGTGAAGTACTTTTAAGTTTATGTGGCTTTGTTGAGACTCAGTTTCTGGATTAGGCCTTAATTGATTGAAGGGATTTCCATTTTAGATTTGTGCTGCTGTTTTGTGGCTGCTGTGGAATCAATAAACTGATATTATGGCTCAATGGTATTGTTGACATACATCCTAATAAGCAATTATAAGTTAAAGGGACACTTTTAATTTAAAATGCCTCCATTTCTTGTTAACTTGAAAAAGTGGAATTTGGTCTACTGGTTTGTTGATAAAGCTAAGATTGGTTGTTCTATCTCGAATTGAGAATTATTCAACTGATAACAAGTCCTGTATAATTCTTACACTGGCATTTCTACCATGTTGCCTACACTTTACTGTGGTGATGAGCATTGTGCATTTAGATCAGTTGTTGAACTAACTTGCTGATAGTGATTACCTGAGAATGGTCTAAACTTTTTGAGCAGTATAGAGAGAAGGAAGAGCTGTTTATTTGTATTTACATGTTGTGCTTGTTTTATGCTTCAGTGTGATGATATGCTTGTTGTGGCCCAAGCTTAGGCCTTCATTGGTTTCGAGGGATTTGGTTGTTATCATTTGGAAGGCTTTGGATCATTTGGTCTGCTTTGGCTTTGCTGAAAAAGCTGAGCTTGATTTTTATTTTTCCATCTGAGAATATAAGCTTTTTAATTTGTGCAATGTGCTTCTTTTGTGCTTTTATGGCCGCCGTGCCATGCCTGCAGTGTTGTTGTTATTTACACTAAAATGACAATCACCAAAGTAAGAGCTGTTTATATGTTATTTGCTGCTTGTGTTTTTATCTGTTATTGCCGCCGTGCCATCAGCTTGTTACGAGTTTGTGGTTCTGCAGAATGAGAGGCACTAATGTCACAAAGTCTCCTCACCTTGTTGCAATGTGTTGTTATTTACGCTGTAGCTGGATTAATGAGGAAGCAACCTTAACCTTACATTTTTGCATTGTTTTGGTTGCCATGACATCAAGTGGTGTAGGCGTTTGTGACTTTCTTGCTGTGATTGTATTGCAAATGAACGTTTAAAAGAGATGGACATTTTCCACTCAGTGCATGCACAAATTCACCCTTTCTGCCTTTACTGAGATGTTGTTCATACCTTCATCGTTGATTGCAGTACCAAGGACAGAGGCATAGCTCTCTCTTGGTGTTTTTCTCTGATCAATAGGACTTTTTGCTTGTATTGGATCATGCGATATATAAATAGTATTCAATATTATTAACATAGCTTCATTGAACATGGTATAAAGCAGAGCCTCGTCTCCAATTCATCAAATAGTTTTAAGTACCGCCCTGTTTTGCACTTCGTTATATCTTATAATATCCCTTGTAAATACAGTAGATACACATTGTGGTCATTTAAATAAATATCTATTAAGAATTTGAGCAGTTTAATAATATATATGTATAATTGGTACAGTTTAATTAGTTGTATTTATATCTGGTGCCGTGTAAGATTATGTATAATTTGCGCAATTTATTCAACTTTACGTATCATTTCTGCAGTTTAACAATATACATGTATTATTTATGCAGCTCTCTTATTATTGTTGTGAGACTCCCGCAGGCATGGCGGACAGAGCGAATCGATCCAAGGTCTAGGTGCACTTTAAAAAAATGTAGTGGCGATAGTGCAAGGTGCAATCTATGTACTCAATTAGTTGCTTGTAAAGGGGGTGACACAAGCAACTTAATGAAGCATTTGCAACCGAGACACTCATTGAATCTAAAACGGTGCAGCGATACTGCTAGTGCTATTAGTGCTAGCGGGCTTCAGCCGCGCCGTGTGTAAATGTGACCTGAGCGAAGGCTCGCAGGCAGGTTAGCTGCTGCGCACGGGTAATATGTTTTGTTTACCTGGGTGCAGTCTTGCAGGCACATCGCCTTGTCTTTTTTTAGTTTATTAACACCAAATTATTGAAAAGTATCGATAAGAGTATCGAAAAATACCGATACCGATAAGCAGTACCGGTATCGATAAAATCCTAACGATACCCATCCCTATTCAGCACATTTCTGTATTCAATGGAGGTTTCTCAATACTCTAATTTCCCCTCCTCGACTCCTCTGTCCTCCGGTAGTGACCCGGAAATGGATTTCAGCGCGCCGTGTTGAAGGACATCTCATTTCTCTAAATGCACACCGAGGATCGAGGA
>NW_011355004.1:0-29662 GCF_000735185.1 Notothenia coriiceps
AGCATGGTCAGATTCTACTCACTGGGAAACATGAGAACATTTCAAACCATGACTCCTGCAGCTACCTTCGAATATCAACGCACGTCCTTTCGATAGTTGAAGGCCCAAGACATTGCTGCACCCACAGAAATATGATCTGCCTCGATCACTGTTGGTGACTTCAAATACATAAAGCTGTGTGTTATCTTCCATCGTGTGCAGTCGGCCATCACTCATCATCATGAGCCAGGCAAAGCCGTCAGCAGCACGGATTCCTCTGCAGGAGCAAGTCAGATTCACCAAGCTGCCGACTGACACTGGATCAGCCGGACTGACGACCACCGTGACATCTTTGGGAGCGTCTAGAGGACACATGGAACGATGAGAAAAGATAATTTGTCTTGCCAGCTGCTATCAATAATAAAATAATGTAATGTTACATGAAACATGGAGAGTCTTTGTCTCCTCTGCTGTCTTCACATCTTTCCCTTCATTCACAGGATAGCTGGCAGAGCAGGTGATGTTGAATCCATCATGTTGGTCTGTCAGAGTGAGGGTCTTCTGGATCTTAGTCGTGAAGGTCCGATCTGGGTTTTCCTCCATTGTGTTGGGAGGGTCTTGTTGGAGAGTCCAGGTGAGTTTAGGAGGGGAGTGTGGACAGGGAGCTGGAGCTGAGCAGGTTACAGTGACAGATTCGGCCTCCTTCAGATCACCTGGGATCTCAATGGTGGGGCTCCGAGGAGAATCTGTGGAGTTTTCATACATTAACAGATTTTATCATAAAATTAAAATAATACAGATTGGTCACAAATCTGTATTATTGTATTGCATATTATTCAAGTGTGTCATTAAATACCCTACAAATGAATAAAATTAAATATTGACTTAATCTTGAAATAGTAATTATAGTGACTTAAAGAGGCCATATCATGTCTTTGGAGTCCTCCCATTCATGTACGTGTTAAATAGATTGTGTGCATGGAAATGGTCTGCAAAGACTACAATCCTTTAAATTCCCTCCAGAGTGAGTTTCTCCCACAAATTCCCTGCCTGCCTGAAACGCCACAAATGTTTACTTCCGTAACATAGTGACATCACTAGTTCCAGGTAACCAATCAGAGCAGACAGGGCTCTGGTTTCAGACAGAGGGTGAAAAGAGGTGCTGCAGCACAGGCAGTATGAGAACAATAAAGAGCTTTTTGAACATTAAAGCATGGAGACATGTCACAGTAGAGACACTACATACTGACAGTATATGAAACGTGAGAATTTGTCAAAACATGTCAAATAAAATAAAACTATTCTAACAAGCGTATTTATAAAAGACTTAAAGATCCTTTAAGGTTTTGATTTGTGACGTGGAATAGGATACAATTCATTTATTTGTTTTTATTACCAAACACTTCAGTCATCGAGAACCAGATGTTTTTTTTGTCCTAATCCTTTGGTGTGGTTTTCAAATGTACTTTCCTATCAGCATGTTACGTTCTCTAAAAGTATAGATTGACTGACAGAAACAAACTTCTCTTACCTTTAACTTTTATTTGAAGAGGATCACAAGTTTCCGTTCTGCGTAATGGCCGGTTGTCGATCCTAAAGAGGTAGCTGCCTGTGTAACTTGTGATTACACTGGAAAATAGGGTCGAGCAATCTTTCTGACTCAGGTCTCCAGTAAGACTCATAGGATAGATATTTTCCATCATGTTGCCGTTGAAAACCACTTTACTTCCAAAGTAGTAATAATAATTAGATTTAATCCACAATCCGGACGTTGGTCCTGTACGGTCAAATGTCTCTTCTGCATTTATGCTGAAGTTACATGGGATCTGCAGACAGGATCCACTCAGTGCTTCCATCTCCTGAGGTGTGGTAACAAGAGGCTGAGCATGTTCAGGACAAGAAGCCAGAGCACCTGTGGAACAAATTCATGATAAGTTCACATACAAAAATCAGCATGAAGGGAATGTTTAGAAAAAATGATCAGACGGATATTTTCTTTGCAGTGAGGGAAGGAACAGCTTACCTGAAACAAAGAAGACACTCAGTAACATGATGGCTGCCATTTTCACACGCTGGTCCGCAGACACTTCTCATCTGGATTTAGAAACAGTGACAGTTCGGTTACTTCCCATTCGTCGTCAGGATAAAACCCTGAAGTACAATTAATCAACTAAATACTTAATAACTATCTATGGGTACTTCTACTCATTTTACTCAAGTAGTTTCTTTGTGTTGTACTTTTTACTGCACTACTTCTATTTGATGACCTAAGGATTTCAAAACCTGCGAGATGAAACAATGGACTGCAAATACAACAGCCAAACAGTATAAAAACTAAATAAAATTACCTGCAACTTCAATTTGAAATGCATTTTACATGTTACTGCATCATTAAGAATAATCTGAATACAGTATTTTACGTTTAGTATATGTTATTGATTGTACTTGTACTCTTTGACGTAAGTCAGATTTTAAATGCAGATTTAATCGTTTTAAAAGTATTTTTTTTTATTGTGGTATTAGTACTTTTAGGTTAAGGATCATTATAATATATAATACTTCTTCCCCTCACTGATTTCTTCCTTTAGACATTATACCCCATTTTGAATAGTTATATTCAATAATAATATCCGAACAAACAAACTCCTTTTATCAGACCCTATTTCTCTTATGATTGAACAGATGAACAAAATAACTATGTGGCTTAAAACACTATATTCAAATTCACTAAAAAGCAGTAAAATTATTCATCTTACCTCGGGGGAAATGGAGAAAACAAGGCGTTGAACCTTACAAAAGACTAAAAAACATACTTCCACATCGGTCGGGTAATACAAAAGGATGTTGTGAAACAAGGTTTAAAGCTTTTATAGCTGCTACACACCACATGAACCCTGTTTCTACAGAAACGAAAGCCCTTGAAACTACTCTTCCTGTTATTTTATCACACAAGCACAATAATGGACACACTATAGTGACGGATTACAAAATGTGTCTTTTTTTCATCTTTAACCCGATGTACTGGGTTTTGTCGTACTTACTGTCTGCCATGACATTTCATTTCATTTAAAATAAATATGTGACAAAATTCACATCAATAGGATGGCAACAAATTATTTTATAAATATGCTTTTATTCAATACCGGAAAACATACTTTGAAAAAAGCCTCAAACACTTATTTAGATATTTTTTTAACATCAACAAAATCCAGTTGGTCATGTACATACAGGATTGTTCAGCTGAACCTGTAACATGCAGCTTTCTCCTGCCTCACCTGGAGCCAAACGTTGGTTTTAACACTTTTTATTTAATAGGATGATATTTATTACAATATGAAATCTAAAAGGAATCACAAGGAGCCCAATGCTCAGTCTATCTCCCCTTCTTGAATTTGCCCGGCGTGGCTCCGGTCTTCTGCTTCTTCTTTGCAGATCCTTTAAGCTCAGGTTCCTTAAAGAAAAGCAGAACAAACAAATCTATTTAGGTTCATAGAAAATGCAACGATCCCATTGTTTTGGATTCACGCAGTCACTCTGATATTGTTCTGAATGTACCTTCCGCTTGGAGGACAGAGACCCGGTGACGCTGAAGAAAGAGTCGAGTCGTCCCTGAGTGCTGCCCTGTCGGCTCTTGGAGATCTTCTTACAGCCGTTACGGATCCTGTCCTCGCTGCACACAAATGCATCAATCGATAAATACAAATGCACATTATCGTTATCATCCTGAACTTTGAACACATTATTTCTCAGCAATAAACAAGCATTTAAACCAGCATTTAGAAGATGGTGACGAACACTCAGGTATGTGCTCTCAACCTGGGGCTGGATCATTTGGAGACTTCTTTTTTGGACGGATTTGCGATATGACTTTCAATATTATAGAGTATGCTTTTTTTTTTTTAAGATATCTTTTGGCCTTTATTAGAGATACCATTTTTAAAAAAAACATTATTCACGATAAGGGTGAAAAATATATCAAAGTGATCTTAGTTTGATTTTAAGAGGATCTATATTAAACGAGGACTTTTTAATTTAAGTCTTTAGAACACCGTTTGTAGGTCTGGACTTTAATAATTAATTTAGAAAGGTTTTTCAACATAACTGATATTGAATTAGTCATTTTTAAGATTTTCATCAAATGAAGATGGATGTTGCAGCTGCATCTAAACCACATATATGAGGGAAAAAGGCCATATGTTTAAGTGATGCTTGGACTAAAAACTCTGCCTCTGTGACTGGCAGTGCAGCCTAGTGGTCAGACGGTGTATACACAGCTGATCTGCTCATAATCATTGCAATAACACATGTCGTGATCATCATCAAAGCAACAAAACCCAATGAATCTCTGCTGGTTCACCTGAACTGTTTCTCGCTACACATGTACTGGATCAGCCCCTCCTCATCCGGCTCCCCCCACTTCAGATCCACAGTGGTACAATCCACCACTTCTGCATTTAAAAACAAAGCTCTGGCCTCTCTATACAGCCAGTCCTCTGGAGGGGGGTGCTTCTGCATGAAGGAAAAAAAGGACATAAACAATGAGAAACGAGAACTCATTCATTAAACTTCCTGGACTTATGGATGGTAGCAGACGTGGATTACCTTGGTGTCGATGTTTTCCAGGATCTCCTCAATGCTGCCGTGCTGCTTGATCAGATCGATGGCCCTCTTGGGACCGATTCCCTTGATGGTGCCACAGTAGTCACAGCCCAGAAGGATACACAGGTCTATGAACTACAGGAGGAGAGAGGTGGAGTTCATTCAAACATATCACCTGTGTACCTGGTCCAACGGTGGTTATATTCCCACAGTGCAAACTCCAAATAAAAAAAAATACATTTGTATTATGTACAAATTACTGCTGCAATATTTCTTTACCTGTTCATTGGTGAGGCCGATGTCCTGCAGGATGCGACTGAAGTGGAACTCCTGGATAGGAAGTTTCCTAAAAACAAATACATTTTGCGACGTTTTATCAAGTCCATAAAATAAATAAATTCTTATTACTATTGTTTGTGTTGCAACACTGGGCATATCATCTCCTCTTCAGGAACATCTGTGCTACAGAGGCTGAGAGCAGTGGGTATGAACGATGCAGTGACTGTGGGATGCAGGTGCTTACTTTGCTTCACTGGCGGTCATGTGTCTGAGCAGGATATTTGTCCCAAAGGTCAGCCCGTCCATATCCTCCGTTGCTGTTCCAAACACCTTCCCTGCTTTAACCAGAGCAGCACAGCTGGCCTCCGCCTCACACGGAGCCTACAGGACAAAACACATCCAATGATATTTCCAATGATGATTCCCTCAGACCTGTTCTGCTGCCGTTGATCTCTCTGACATCTCTCTGAGGGCTTAGAGTAAGTAGGAGGCATTTCACTGTACATTCACTTTAAATCTACTTCTTAATGTATCCAAATGTATGAAGCGTGAGAGGATTCAGATTCAGTTGTTAAGGCAGACAAAAATCTACTTTTTCTTTTTGGAAACCTGCCTATCGGGATAATAACCATGCACTTGCAAAAACCTCATGATGGGATATATTTTACAAGACTTATTGGAAAAGTCTCTTTTGATAGAAATCCAGTAAAAGTGAGAGTAGATCTTACCTCAACGTAGGGCACTCCCATCAGGGTCAGCAGCTTCTTGCACTCGTCGTTATGATGCTTGGTCACTTTTACCAGACGCCTGGTGAATTTGTCGATATTCTCTTGCTCCCCTGGGTCAAGACAAATCATTTATCAAATGAATCTCAACCATGTAAAAAAGCTTAAATATAAGTATAAAGACTGATGATGCTGGTTTACACCCCTGCTAATAACCAAATATACACACTGATTTTGATCCACCACATATTATGGCTGCTCAATTAATCGTATTTTAATCGCAATTACGATTATGGCTTTTAACGATTACGAAAACAACCTAATCGAAATAAAACGATTATTTTTTTTATTATTACTTTATTTTATTTTTTTAATAAAACAATTTTTGTATTGGTTTTTCAGTTGAATTATACTTAAAGTTCAGGGTAATCAACTGTTCAAAACATACTGTTAAAAAAACAATTCTCCAATGAATTGATGTTTTCAAAGTAAATGGATAATCGTTTTTAATAATCGTGAGATTATGATTTTTGCCATAATCGAGCAGCCCTACCACATATGACAAATTTTAAAGAAAGGGATACAAATATGAACTGTACCCATTTCCTGAGCTTGAGCGAGCTGCTTCTCAGCTTCCGCCCTCCTCTCCCCTCGCTTCTCCAACTAGGGGTGACAAGAAGAGCGAAGATAGAGTAAGAGAATGAGTTAACAAAAGACAGGATGTAGGGTTTTAATAAGCAAACGTAAATAACGATCTCAATAATACAGTGAGTGCAATTGTAGTTGCCCCCTTTTGATTACCAAATAGCTCTAACACATGTAAACAGCTGTAAAACGTTTACATGGCATGTACTGATCTCTCAGACAACAGGAAATCCGAGCTCATACTAACCTCTACTGACTTGAGCTGTGGGGGCTTTCCGTCAAACACGTACACAGGTTTGATTCCATATTCCAGCATGCGGATCGTCCGGTAGAACATTCCCATCAGGTGGCTGAGGAAACGAGGTGGCAGAAATGTTTCAGCATTGGGTCCAGATATGAGCTACGTCGTCTAGGATCAAGAAAATAACTACGGCCTCTTTAGTGTGTCTCCTATTACGACTTAATGTCTGTATTGTAGTGGCTTTACCTCGTCGTCTCGCCATCCTCATTCTGCAGTAGGTTCCCGTCCTGTCTCACAGCGATCAGGAACTGGTAGATACACATGGAGGCATCTATTGCAATTTTCCTACCTGCAAACGTTTAGAAAAGCAGTTAGCTAACTATAAGGCAAGTTTATAAGGCATTGTGATCTATGACATGGTTTCTATGCAAGCCTTCATTCACTATATAATGGCTCTTATTTCTGGAAGTGATTCATCCTCCATCTCTCATATCCCCATACCATCTGATACCACATTGATGCCAGGGGAGATCATTAAACTCATCTGATCTCTTTCACACTTCTAGTACAGTCATCAATAAGTAGGGAAAGGGACCTGTAACATTTACCAAAGTAGTTCTTGATGTCTTGCTCTTTGATGGCACCGGGGGCCTGATCAGCGATCAGTTTAGTAAGCCCGTGAATTCCCATTGTGTTTGGCTGAAGCTCAAACTGAAATCACAAAAATCTGAAAAACAATGTTTAATTATTATTCTGTTGTCACACACACGCAATTGAGGTCTTCCAGTGTTGTTTAGCATATAACATTACACGACTCTGCTTTTAAAGTGTACATGTTTACACGCGTCCTACTTTGACTGATGCATGCCGAATTAAAGATGATTCGAGGAAAAGCTATCATACGCTTGTTTATATGATTGTGGGTGACGGGGAAAGAAGGACATATTAAATATTCAGTTTTTGAGGGGGATTTGGTTTGCAGGACAGACCGTGTCATGGTGAGTAGCTTTGTCACACACAGCTTCAAAGCTGCAGCTGCTAGGCTAAATCATAATGAATGTCACAGGCATACTAATTGTACATGCTAGCAGGGGATAGCATTATTGTATCGTTGTACTTTAAACTTCCGATGAAGTTAATCAATTGTAATGTTTATTAACTCACCACGTAGCTTTTTCCCTCGAGTCTGTGAGCACTGTGGCGGGTCTCTTTCGCGGGAAATAAAATATCAGACATCGCCTATCAATCTATCGAGCTCGGCATCCTCAGAGACACTGAAGAAATGCGCATCGATTGTGCACGTTTGATTAACCAGGTCTGAGTTCTAGTGAGGAAGTACTGGAAGGGCATTCATTGGTTCATTGAGGTTGAAGGAAATCCGGTCAACACAGCATAATAACAGAGTCGCTTATTTTGAGGGTTCAAAAGGATTCAATTGTGTTTTTCGGTTACGTTATAGCAGTAAAATAAACCTGGTTAATGTCGAATGGCTCGTGAGAGGAACATTTCCCCGGCTGCGAATTACCGGTAAGGTCGGAGGTGTGTTTTTGTTTCTCCGCCCACTCCGGAAAACTCAACGGAGTCGTCGTTATTTTTATTTTTTAAGGTGACGTGGAGTCGAACCCCCTCTTCGACACTGGCTCATGTGTCAATAAAAGTACTTGATGTACCCGGATAGGATCGCCATGAATGCATAATACGTTGGGACATAGCACCGTGGTTTTCCAGGATGTTCCGCTGTAAATCTTTACATTGAGCATCGGCGCATACCGGAGCTGAGTCCACTGAGTCGGGCCTGAGACAGAGGAGACAGACGAGCGGACAGACAGGTTTGGACGGATCTGCAGCATTGGACCTGGAGTGACATAACTGTGATACTGGTATAGCAGATTTCTCCAACTACCACCCTGTAGTCATTTGAGTCGTCCATGCTTAAAATAAAAATCCAATATGCATATTTTGGATAACGCAATGTTGATTTAGATAAGTCGTTTGTTTTACACGAATCAGGGAGGCCCATCATTATAGTCTCATTCATTTGAGTGGAATCTGCTAAACAAATAGGAGGCCCACTGCGTTTTCTGGCACTCTAATAGTTGAGCTTATTGTAAATGTAGTATTAGAGAAAAGTCAATGTAGCAATCACTCACAACATTTCACTAAACAGAGTTGAAACAAGCATGGCTTTTTTAGTCCTCGGTTGCTGATGGAATTATTGGCCTAGCTAAAATTATTAATTGTGTAATCTAAAAACAGTCTTTTCAAATGTGATATTTTAATGGCTCTCCTGGCACTAAATAATTTAGGAGGTCTGCATGTGTCGTGCTGAAGAGTCATACCAGGAAACAGATTGAAACTGAAGAGTACACACACACAAGTGATCTGCCTCTTGAGACTTTCCTTCTGAACCTCAGGAGAGAATTCATCAGAGAGCTCGTCCACACTAGCAGAACTTCATATACCACTCTGGTTAGAAAAAAAAGCTAAATCATTATTTGCTGTGAAAAAACATGCCCACTATTTAGCAAGCAAATACACTCAAGTTTAAACTGGTAACAGCTGTCACCGTGCATTCCAACTTTTCCTCCTTGTTAACTTGTTAAAAGTCAGCATGGTGATCCAGAAGACGGAGTACAAGTTGTTATAATTGCGATTGAATTGCATTAAAACTGCACGCCACACAGACATCTCAGAAAGGTTGCATTGCCGTGACATTTGACCTGTAACGTGACATCAGTGCTGAGTATGGATTAACCTCTTAAATTCTATTATATATCAAAATACATGATCATTGCTTTTCTTTGTGAGGTTGAGGACAGGTTAATTATTGATTAATAATAATTTCAGATTATTGGTTTGAAATAGGAAGGTCTGTATTTGTATATAAGTTGTCAATGCTCATTTAGGGCTTTCAGAAAAGAAGAAATCCCCCTAGCATCACACTCGATTGTGGCATTATCGTTGCACTTTAAACATTTAATGCTACTAAGTATTTCCATGCAGTGTAAAACGATGTTTGAATTTGAGAACAACAGTATGCCGATGAATTCTGGGGAGACGCTTTTACTAAATAAATGATACTGGTCTGCAGAACAGCATCCTTGGGCTATGACACTTTGTGTATACTCTCGCAAAGTCATCACAGACAGAAACAAATTAACAGAGCTCATTTAATTCTAGTCATAAAATCCCCCATGACTATAAAACTGATGAAACTCATTGTAACACACAGTGTCTCACTGCTGTTAGCGTGTCTCTTGTTATCCATTTGTATTTGTTAGAACAGGTTGAAGTGACTTTGCACAAAACTCTCCCCTTGACACATAAATCACACGTCAGGTGTTAGTGGCATGGACACGACTTGACTTCTTGACTTTAAATGAGAGACATACTCTTAGTCTCAGGACGGATAAACAGCTGTTCCCATGAACTGATCCACTGTCCATCTTTGCACCAGGGGTTATGCGGTGTGGAATAGGACACCTGCCAGGGGGCTGCCAGAGGACGATGGGCCTGCACTGCGTCTTGATCCTGTGCTTGTTCTCAGGCTGGGCAGTGGGCTATAAACAGGGGGAGAACGTGACTCTCTATGTCAACAAAGTGGGTCCTTATCATAACCCCCAGGAGACATATCACTACTACACCCTGCCTGTTTGCAGACCGGAGAAGGTCAGTCTTTGTTCTGATTCGCTGTGTGCTGTTGTCTGCTGAAGCTCACAAAGAGAGATTATGTTGTCTATAACAGTTACGTCTCAGCATTTGTTGTAACATTTATCTGAAAGGTAGTGTTTCTCCACTAGGCCACGAGGGTCCAATTCAACTTGCAAAATGGCTTGGCTTAATGTTGCAAAATCTATGAACACATGATTTGAATACAGAATAAAAATGACCCTTTTACAGGTAGAAGAATTGGTAATATATGTTCAAATGTATTTATGACACAGTATAATATAGACTGAAATAAAAGGTATTATTTTATGCCATCTGTGATTTTATGTCGAGAGAATTTCACCTGGTTTAAGATTTAATTAATGTTGCATTGCTTAAGAGACATGTCCTTTCAGTCGTGTTATTTTTTAGTTATGTTTCCCTGCTTTAATTACCTCATCATAGCTTTTACATTTTGAAATCACTTATTCACAGAATTGTGACCAACTTGTGCTTTCTGCTGCTTTTTGTACCCTCTGTTACTCATGTTGTAACACTTCTTCTTCAGGTGCATCACAAGTCCCTGAGTCTGGGAGAAGTGTTGGATGGCGACAGGATGGCAGAGTCCTTATATTACATTCGATTCAGGGAGAACGTGGAGAAAAAGCCTCTTTGCACGCTCACACTTTCAGAAATACAGGTATGTTTGTGGACAGTTTGAACTTAATCCGTAAACTACCAGGCACCTTGTGTGAAGCTTAAATTCCCCCGGATCATAGTGTACTTATCTGTTTATGCTATTTAGTGCTTTTAATACTTATCATTGCTTAACATAGTGTGGGGTTAAATGCCGTGGCCTGTGAAACAAATGGGGTCTGATTATGGATATGTTTTGTGTGTCTCAGGTGGACGAACTTCGTGAGGCCATCGAGGAACTCTTTTACTTCGAGTTTGTCCTGGACGACATTCCAATCTTGGGCTTTGTGGGCTACATAGAGGAGAGCGGCTTCCTGCCCCACAGCCACAAGGTAAACCTCTTCCTGAGGGATTGTGGGATATGTAAATTCTATTTGGGATGCAAAGAGAAAGAAGGTGTACGGTTTCATCTTTAGGCAAAGTCCCGGTTTCATCTGAACCACACCTACTGTAATTATTTTTTTTTTAATCTCTCTCTCCCTCTTTCTCTTTGTTTACTCTCCTTTGTCTCCTCCCCTCCCCTCTCACCCCCTACAGGTGGGTTTGTGGACTCATCTAGACTTCAACATTGAGTACAATGGCGACACAGTGATATTTGCCAATGTATCAGTGAAAGACGTGAAACCTGTTCCCCTGGAGGAGGGCGTGGGTTCAGTGGGGGGAGTCGGGGTGGGAGGAGGCAGCCTGGTCGTCACCCACACGTACAGCGTGCGCTGGTTCGAGTCCCCTCTGCCTCACTCGAGGAGAGCCGAGCGTCTCAGAGATTACTCGTTCTTCCCCAAAACACTGGAGATCCACTGGCTCTCCATCATTAACTCGCTGGTGCTGGTGGTGCTGCTGCTGGGCTTCGTCATCATCATCCTCATGCGGGTCCTGAAGAATGACTTTGCCAGGTTAGTCGGGCCTATAAATGTGAGACTTTGTGTTTCATGTCTTTTTAAATATGGAAATTATACTATAGAAAAACACAAGGGAAAGAAGATAAAGACTGTAGGCTATTGAAAACATCTCAAATAGAGTTTCACAATCTTATACCAACAGAAAAAAAGTAACGTCATTTAGACAATTCTTAAATCTATTGGGAGGAAAAACATCATAGACAGTAAGGTGAATATTTTTTGCTTTTTGCAGTTTTTCTCTTGAGAATTTTAAAGACATTTATCATTTTTTTTGGACATTTTCAAGTAATAATTATATAATCAATTTATAATTTGTAAATACATTTGATAATTTGCTCAATTATAAAAAAATACTCAGCATGTGCAGCCCTTATTTGACTGTCTTTTGAGAAGGTAGTTCAAAGATTGATTTAAAAGTCTAAAAATAGCATTAAACTTTAAAGGCATACATTTTGGCTTTAAATACCTTTGACTCTCTTTTGGTCATAAGGCTGTAGATTTAACAAGTCTGAGTCCAAGGACAGGCTAGTTTAAATGTTGTATACGTTAGATTTCTATTACATTTCAATGAAAGAATTAGAACATTTTGTTCATGTATATTCACAGATAAATACGGATGATATTAAATATCCAGGATTATATTTTCAAATTGGAACAGTATCAAAAAATAGCAAACAGGAAATCAAATCTAACTCCAAGAATGGGAAATAACTCAAATCAAGCAGTCTAGGATCATTAGTTTCTTCCTCTATCTTCTCACTTAGTCCTCCTCATCTACTCCTGTACCTGAAAGCCTTCTCCCCTCACCTGCAGGTACAATGTGGAGGAGGAGGGCGGCTGTGATGATCTGGACCAGGGAGACAACGGCTGGAAGATCATCCACACTGACGTCTTCAGGTTTCCCCCTTACAAAAGCCTGCTGTGTGCCGTGCTGGGGGTGGGGGCTCAGTTCCTTACTCTTGCCACAGGTGGGCATTCATTCTCAAATACACCCAAACAGTATTAGGAGGATCATTGTTCTGTTTGAAAACCCAGACAGCACTGACCCGCAGCAGCAGTCTTTGTACTGACCAGCAAAGGGACATAACAGCTAGAAACCTGATGATGGCATACACACACAGGTCATATGTAAAGGTGTCTGATCACTTTAATGTGTCCTCATCAGGAATCATCCTCATGGCTTTGCTGGGAATGTTTAACGTGCATCGCCATGGCGCCATCAACTCTGCTGCCATCGTCCTGTACGCTCTGACCAGCTGTGTGTCGGGCTACGTGTCCTGCAGCTTCTACACACAGATCAACGGACAGCGCTGGGTGTGGAACATCATCCTCACCTCCTCCCTCTTCTCCGGTGAGTCTGATATGGAGGGTCTGGGATCACTTCACACTCTGGTTGTGAGAGCAGGGTAAACAGTACTTAAGATAAGAAAGATAAGATACGATACGATTAGACTTTATTTATCCAGAAGGAAATTCTTGTGCCAGGGTTACACAAGTAAAGCATTTGAATTTTTTTTATATTTGCAGGTAATCAAAACTTGATGTATCTGTTATTGCATAAGATTATCTCCTCTCTGCCAATCGCTTGAGGGTTGTGTTACCCATTTAGCAGCTTCCATCCTCAGTCCTTGTTTGCTTTTCTCCTTATTTCTTTCATCACAGCTCTTACATTTCCCTCTTGACATTTTCAATGTAGGCATTAAGCTGTCATTGAAAAATGCCATAATTAAGCTTTAAAAGGAACCAATTGATACGGATGAATTTTAACTGATGTTTGGCCTTTTAAACTGTCTGTAGATTCACACTATGGTCTCTAAGGAGCAACATTTAGCTAACTTTTACACTTAAATAATGTTAATAATGTATTCACAATGATTCTTTTGACCATTTTGTAACTTAGTAACTTTACCTAAACTTTTCATATATCGTCTTATAAGGAAGCTGTCTGTTTTTTTTACACCGCTATTGTTCATACACACTTTTGCTTTAAGTGTTACTTTACACATTTAGAAGATAAACTGGAATTATTTCACCCATGCCTAGCTTTTACAGCTTTGATGGAATGACTTTGTGTCTTTTTAATGCCTAGTGTAAACAGCAGTCTCATTTGTATAATGGGACAAAGCTGTTCAACTCAATTTATAATCTATTCATTTCTGCAGGTTCAGGTTCAAGAAGTTGTTTTAAATAGAGCATTTCTGGCACATACAAATTGATCTTATTCAGTAACCCAGCAGCTATATATTTTCATCATTAAATATAATGAATCACTTAACCCTAACCCATTTTAACTATACCCCGGTGCATACTTTCTCAAAAAAAGGTGATGATGAAAACGTGTGTTCTTTATTAAATCCGTCCTTCATCCCCACAGCTCCTCTGTTCCTGACATGGAGTGTTGTGAACTCCATCCACTGGTGGAGCGGCTCCACTCAGGCTCTGCCGGCCACCACCGTGCTGCTCATCCTGGGGGCCTGGGTGCTGGTGGGCTTCCCGCTCACCGTCATCGGAGGCATTGTGGGAAAGAATCGAGCGGGCAGCTTCCAGGCGCCGTGCCGCACTCGAAACATCGCCCGGCAGATCCCTACGCAGCCGTGGTACAAACACACGGCCGTGCACATGGCCATCGGCGGCTTCCTGCCTTTCAGGTGAGACGTCTTGATGTGTGGGGAAGGGTGCTTCAGTCTAAGGGGGAATTTAAGACCACCTCTCCATACAGTTAAACAGTTTTGGTGTGAAGTGATTGGGATAGTAATACCGTTCTTCCCAACATCATATTGCTGAACGACGATTCTACTATTAATCTATTTAACCAACCCAAAGGGCTGCATTCTGCTGGTTTAACCGCCAATAAATCCGTATCACACAATGAACACCCTGAATCTTATGTTTATTGATTAATGGATATCTTCCTTTCATAATATATTAATCTCCAAGCTGTCCTTTGCATCTGGAAACCATTCTGTAGCCATTAGCAGAGCTGTGACCCTGTTATACGTTCTCCTTTCTGTATTTATATTTATATTATTTGTATCTATACTTTTGTGCTAGCTTTTGAAGATAGTTTGAAAAATAAAAATTGGTCACAAAAGAAGCATTGTAGGAGAATGACTATAATGATTAAATATTTTTATTTGGGAATAAACTTTTAACGGTTAACTAACAGGTGTATCCAGACAAATGGTAAAAACATAAAAAGTACAGCCTTTAGATTTTGGTTTTAACCCACTTGTTTCTATTTTTAACATTTGTTCCAGTGCCATCTCAGTGGAGCTGTACTACATCTTCGCCACCGTTTGGGGCAGAGAGCACTACACGCTCTACGGCATCCTGCTGTGCGTCTTCGCCATCCTCCTCTCAGTGGGCGCCTGCATCTCCGTCGCGCTCACCTACTTCCTGCTGTCCGGCGAAGACCACCGGTGGTGGTGGCGCAGCGTCCTGAGCACCGGCTCCACCGGCCTCTTCATCTTCGTCTACTCTGTTTTCTACTACCGGAACCGGTCGTCGATGAGCGGCCTGGTGCAGAGCACGGAGTTCTTCGGCTACTCTCTGCTCACGGCTCTGGTCTTCTCTCTGATGCTGGGCAGCGTGTCGTTCTGGGCCTCACTTGCGTTTATTCGCTACATCTACCGTAGCCTCAAGATGGACTAAAAATGTGAATACACACATGGCAATAAACAATCCTCATTCTACTCTTGCTTTCAATCATACACACATCCCCTATGCCACAGGAGTAAAGGGGCCTTGATTTTAGCGAGAGCCGATGGTTGAAAGAAAGCTACTATTGTAACACGGTTGGATTATGTATTTACGGATAAAATCTGATATTTCTGTACAAAGGGATAGTTGTGTACTATCAGGAGTGAAAGTGTAAAAATGTATGAGCTAGGGGGGGTGAATGGATTTAATCATTGTGTGATGTAGTGGCATCTGGTTCCTACTTAATGCTCGAATAAGGCTTGGCAGGCTCTAGTCTTTAATTCCCACATTGCACCAGACTCATACTGTAGTTTTAGTAAAAATGCAGCGGTGCTGGTGTTATTACTTGCAATTATACTCCACACGCAAACAGTCTCAACAGCCAATTTACATATGGGAATAATAGTTTTGCAAGTCACCTGTCAAGCTACACATGGCCCTACAGAGGATAGGAGGAATGTAGTTTAGAAGAAAGTTGGTGATGGAAGCAACATTGTATGTTATGGTCACCATTGACTGGTTTTGGTTCTGTAAATAGTCTTTTCAATAAAATGCTTTTAATACAATAGTGCCAGCAAGAAATTCAGGATTTTTTTTCATGGGTTTTTATATTGTACATTTACTCTACTTTTTGAGAAGCCAATTTGAACATCTTTATGATCACGGAAAATGCTACATTTGTAGTTGCTATCCTTTTTTTTTTTTATACATTATTGAAAGTTCTGGTGTCTTGCATATGAAGGATTTTCCCATTTAGCCATATGATTCAATCAAATTAAAAAGTAATCACATACAATCATGCTCTCAGAAGAAAAAACTCAACAAAGTTACTGGAGTGAAACTGGCTTTTATAGAAAAATGTGTGCACAGCAGATATCTTTCAGTACTTTGCTTTAAAATTGTTACAAAAAACAACATGTTCCAAAAAATAACATGATCCAAGAATGCATCTAACACCACCAAGCACAAAGAACACACCAACATACATTAAATAGTTGCATATCAAAAATAAAACTAAATGGTACAATACTTTTGATTGGGAGTATGAACAAGGTATATGTACACTCGACCATGCAAAAAAGACCTCAACCCCAGTGAAATAGAAGAATATAAACCGGGATGTTGGGTAAATATTACATAAAAAGCTTGAACTCATCAACCCAATAACAACTACTGGCCGTGGTGCACCATGGCTGTGCCGCGGGTGTCCACAGTCTCCCCGTCTTTGCTTTCGAAGCGTGTGTCATGCCCAGTGTTATTTGCAGGGGCGGCGCAGGTCGAATTGAATGCCATGGGGTTGTATTCATAGTGGTTGACTCCTGGAGGCATGGACCAGGCCTGTGACCTGGGGGGCACTGCGGTCTGGGACGAGCCTGGGGGCCAGGGAGGGTATCCAGTAGATCCAGCAACAGAGTTCATGGCGGCCAGATAGAAGGCGAGGTTCTGAGGAGCCGCCTTTTTAAAAGATGTCTCCATCATGCGCTGATTGTAATGCTCCTTCAGCTGGGGCCGGGCTTCTCCCTGATACTGAGGGGAATCGGGCATATTAGTACACAATTTAGAAAAAAGTGGCATTCTTATTCTTACATTTGATCATGTTTCGTCACGCCTTTAAGGTCATAACCAGACTATGGTTGGGCCTCCATTATAGACGTCTTGTTTTATGTCCTAGCCTCTGTTTCTCTGTTATTAATTAACAGGAAATTTGAGCAGGACAATGTCCAATCACACGTTTATCAGCATTAAATATTTGAGCAAACAAAGAGCTACTCACAGGTGGGATGTGTGGTGGCATATTGGTGTACATGGGTCCACGAGTAGGGCTGTTTCTGTTGTAGCGCTCAGACACCCAGCTCGTGTCCTTCTGGTGCCTCCTGAGCTTCATCCTTCGGTTCTGAAACCAAGTCTTAACCTGAAACCCAGAAGAAAGATTCAGATGATCTGAAAAGATGCATACATTTTGCTGTGGATGTGATCCAGGACAGCCATTAATCCCTCACTTGTTTGTAGGACAACCCAGTCAGTTCTGCAACATTCTTCATCTCCACCGGTGTGAGGTACCTCTGAACACTAAAGCGCTGGGCAAGAGCATTCATCTGACTCTCAGAGAAGGCAGAGCGGACCTTTCCTTTAGGGGTATTTACAGCAGAAGCCTTCTTTGGGACAATTAAGGGTGCATTTTGGGTATCGTTGGTGCACATGTTCCCATTGACAGGAACGGTTCCGGGCTCCTCCATGACAGAGCTGGAAACATCCTCTCTGGCATCAGGGCTCCTACAGATCGCTTCTTCCTCCAGCTCTTTCTTTGCCCATGTAGCAGGGTCAGCCTGGGGGACACTTCCTTCTCTGCTGCTCCCAGAATTCCAGGAATCTAAGAGAGGGGAACGGACATGGTGAGCAGGGTCAAAATTGTTCCGAGCATTTGTCAAAGCATCACATAATTGTATGCCCCAGTATCGTCTTGAGACCCAGCCATTCACTGGACCTCTGTGGGGGACATGACCCTAAGGATTATATTTAACTACATCATGCCAAATGCAGTTTTGCCCTAATTAACTGTGTATTGGAAAAGGCAGTTTTTTGGCATATGATCATACATTATGAAGTTTCTCTTTTTCATACCAGGCAGTTTTTTGGCATATGATCATACATTATGAAGTTTATCTTCTTCATTCCAGGTTATTAATGCACACCATAATATAAGCAATATTACATTAAATTATTTCGCTCAATAAAAGCATTAATAATGTAAAGGCCCTGTTGTCTGCTACAATGTATATAAATAAATGCAATAAATAAACACTTTTTGGTACTTTTTACATGTTTTTACTTTATTAAACTGAATAGTTAAATATTTGTTGGCATTTTCAAGTTCTGTCGCTAGATGTCGCCACTTGTTTCAGCGGGTAAAATCAGTGGCGCGATATTTGTGACTAAGAAACTAAACTAAGATGGAACTAAATTGTACTTCACGATCAACATTCGTGGAAGAAATTCTCGCTTTTTGCATCCATGGGGGAAATGTAAGAATAATAATTTTGTTTTAAAGTTGCATGCGAGTCAGTGATAGTCATTTACCTGGTGAGGTGTGAGTCTCCGAGTCACTGGCGGTGTCACTCCCGGCCCGCCTGACCTCATGTGGCCGGGCATCGTACTCAGGCCGGTGGGGTCCAGCAAGCAGCTGACGGCCTGCTTGGGAGTCGCCAAGGTAAACCGCCTCGGAGCCCTGGTAGTGACCGTGGCCGCTCATGGCGTGCTGCTCCGGGCTGCCGGGCGGAGACTCCTCTCGGGTCCGGGGGGTGGAGGCAAAGTAGGCTGGGCTGACCCCGGCGTTGTAGTTGTTCAAATCCGTGACTCCGGGCGCTTCTCCCCAGCTGGCCGTGTTCCCGTGGTTCTGCTCCGGCCCGGGTTGGTAAACGAGGCCGTAAGCGTATGCGTGGTAAGAGGGGTTATAGTTGTAGCTAATCTGCGGCTTCCAGTCGGCCATTTTTTCCGGCTTATCGATAACAATGTAAAAACCGCAACTAAAAAATAACCAAACAAATGTGAGTTTGGGGTTGAATCGCTTAAAATGCTGCAGGACGAACCCGTTCATCCACGGGGGCGATGCTAGGTCCTGTCCAGATAAAACAAGCGGGGTCAACTAACTTTGAAAATTGCGCCCATCCTCCAGAGGCTTGTTATAAAGACGTGTGTGGGTGTGGGCAGGTATGGAGGTAGGTGTTGGGATTGTTGGAGCCAATCCCTTTGACTCATCCTTCATTGAAGGCAGTGATGCCATTTCATTGGCCCACTAAATTGATTATTTGTTTTACATTTTTGGTTTGGGACATGGGCTCAAAGACAAACTAGTTTAGAAGAGTTTTAACCACTATTGAAGTAACCCTCTAAAATTACTTTTTATTTCAATGCTATATTTAAAGTTAAATGTCTCACTTGAGTTATAATGTACTGGAAGGATTATGAAGCCCCTCATTTATTGTGTGTTTTGTTTGGTTTTTAAATGCTTCACTCAGGCAACATGTGCTTGCATGATATGGAGTATAATCTCAAGGTTCCATATTGAAAAGTGTTTTTGTTTCAACATTTAAGAGCTTCCTAAAGATGCTTACACTATGCACACTCCTAATATAATAATTTGTATTTATCTAGCTAGATCTCTCTCAAAAGAATCCTGTTAATTGTGATCCTAATCCAGCATCTTTTAACAAGAGTTATGAGGCTCAGATTGTAAGAACTGGTGATCTTTTGTGTTTGTTTGAAGAGTTAATGATGAGATTTTGAGATACATCACTTACTAAAAAAGATAGAGCTAAATTGATACTCACTGATTAATACACTTAAAGCAAAATATGATATTTTTATGGCAGCTTTGGTATTTAAAACAAGCTTCACTGACTGCATGAATACATTGTGCTGCCAGAGATCTAGCTCAGCAGTATAGGACGGTTTTACAAAACATAAATGAGTTACATAAGAGGGCTATCCAAATAGTAAACAAACTTCACATGCATGCCTTTTCAGCACTAAAGCGTCAGTTTGCTTTAAACCATGGCCAAGTCTGTTGATTCCCCTAGTGGCTTCATTATGTGTTTTGGGACTTCTGTCAAAGATCAAGAGACTAAACGTAGTATCTGGGTCTCAACTATGAAGTTTATGAACCACACCACTTCTTAGTCAGCGTTTTGTTATAGATTGAGAAAAACTTCCAATTGAAGGCAGTGAAGCAGCTTACTAAGACATGTTGAACAGAATATTTAGCTTGAAAGAGATCTATGTGAGATTTTAAGTGTTTAAAAATATATTTAACTTTAATTTGTGCACTCTGAACATAAGAGTTTAAAGACAAATCACTGTTGCTTCAAATCCCAACATGCCCAAATTCTGTACGGTGGGTTGGCAATGTTGTTACAGAGTGTTTTACCTCCAAATGCAATCCCTTTCACAAAGATGATTTAGATTAGCTGCGTGTTACCATCCAAGGGTTTGTTGGTGTTCCCCCTCCTTGGCTGTATTGACGTGGTAATGATTCAGTTAGTGATGAATTGATGCGAGAACACTGAGCCTAATGGGCACATAAGCATTTTGACTGATCTCTGCCTGGACAAGGTGTGTTTTCTGATCTTGTACGATCCAAAGCTCCCAGGGGGGGGGGGTTGATGGTGTGTAGAGGGTGTGGGTGGAAAAAGAGTGTGCTTTGAATTAGCATTGGTATGTTGAGAGAGGACAATAGCTTAGCCTTGATGACCATGCTTATTGTAGCCAACTGTATTTGTAAAGTATGTTTGAGAGACACTGCTTTTCTAAAATAAACTGCAGTGTCTAAACATTTGAACATGAACATCTTCAAGATGTTCCTACTCTCCTGAAATACAACTATAACAGCAAACACTTAATACCTAGCTGTGTGCGGTACAAATAAAAACAGCTGAGTGTGATTTCTTGCTGTCCCAAGCTACAGTTTACATCATTACTTCTTCATTTTTTCTTTCTTGTATAGTGCAGATCAATCACTGGTGTTGTTGTTTCAGTACTTTACATTTTGGGTGTGATGTGCGAGACCACGAGAATCTCTTTTGTTGACTCAAATGTATGTAAATGACGTTTGGATACCCTCTTCCAGGTGCAAACACAAGTGACCTTTTATTGTCCTCCTTCAAGAAGTTCAATCAGTAATCTTGATTTGAGTTATATCAAAGTACTTTGAGGTCCTTAACCTCAGTTAAAGTAGGTATACCCTGCACAGAATAAAAACATGGTTACAAGTACGTCCTGTGCTAATAATTTGAAATATGCAAAAATATACAAGTATTTCAGACTCAATGTTACTAAATATCCAAAGTAAAAGTAATGGTATTGTCCAATTCAGTGTTATATTTTCATATCTGATGTGTGTAAGCATTAGCTTAATGTTGTAGGTGGTGAAATGTAAAACTTCTATACAACTCTAACCATGGTATTTTCATAGTTTGGCCTTTGAGCGTATGTTTCATATTAAAAAATGTGTAAAAACTAGCAATGGTATATTTACAAGTACTGTGAAGTGATATTTTGAACTACTCTTACCTAAATGTAGTTAGTTAATGCATCTTTAAACTTCTACTGCATACTTTTTTGCAGATTCAGATTACTAATACAACATCAAATCAACTGATACATGTTCATTTATTAATAAGGATCACACTTCCAGAAAGTAGATAAAATAATTAAAAAGACCTAAACATTAAAGTGAAACACTTTAATATTATTCTTAAAAAAGCAATTCTGCGAAATTAGTAGTTTCAGTTTTGGTACGTTAAGTATACATTAATACCAAAATGGTTTACTTTTAATTTTTTGATTTTAGGACTTATAGACCCACTGTTATAATGTACTACAGGGGTGGGTATTGCTACTTTAGTAAAATACCTGACTCTTCAAATACAAAGGAATAGTTCATATAGCTGGCTTATAAATGTAGTGGAATAAAAAGAATGACATTTTTCACTTGTAGTGCAGAAGAACTATAAAATAGTGTAGCAGTGTGCAATTACCTAAAAGTTGCAGAAGTATATTAGATGTACTTTTTCCCTTATCAGCATTGATTTAGATTTGTTGCACACGATTATTTTAGCAAAATATCTAATCCACAAATGATGCTTTCTCAAAATGTCTCAAGTAGCCTATTTAGTTTTCTGAAGGACATGATGGAACTATCTTCATTCCTGATTGATCACTTGTGGGGTTTTTTTTCATAATGCCCTCAGTTTGAATTCATTTAATAAACGCTGATGTGATTTGCGTTTTTTCTGATGTATTTCAAAATAAATTCTATATAGTTGAACAAAAGTATATATATATATAGGGTTAGCTGTACATGCCCTCCTCTCCGGTGGGGACGCTGTTAGTTTCTGCCTGCAGTCTCACTCACAGCAGCATGTCCCTTTAACACATCTCACATGGAGCTCCTGGCCGGTTCTGTCCCGCGTGCTGGCAGTTGAGCCCTAACGGACCAGCCTGAGCTAGGGACTCAATTCTGCCGGACTCGCCTTTTCGGCTTTGACAGCTCCACACGAATCCGACGTTTTCTCTAATTTAACCTTTACGGCAAATTTGACAGCTAACACACAGAGTTTATGTTTACATATTTAACAGCTGTAACGCACTTGGCAACTACACCGGGAAACTCTTTTATTCAACCCGGTTTATTATAAATATTTCTGTTAACGGTTTCAGCAGAAGTGATAGCTCTAAACCGTCAAGATGACAGAGGAACTTGAGCTAATTCTTTCGCAGCTGACACAGCCGGATAATGCTGTAATTCAGCAGGTAAAGTCACAGATAACTTTGTCCCTGTTAGCTTTAGCGTTATTAAGTTTGTTAAACGAAGGAAAAGTTGGGAAAACTAAGAGTAACGGTTTACTAACGGTTAACGAATTAAGCTAGCTAACGTCTGGTAACGTCCGGCCAACTGTCCAACAGTTGGTCATGATATTCAGCACCATTATGTTGATGTGCATTGTGACTGTGGCCCACTCTAACTTTATTTATAAAGAAACCAAAGGCTTGGGTTGTGTGTCATTTGGCAGCCAGTCTAACATGGTGAGACCTCTTTTGTACCCTTTTAGGCCACCGTCCAGCTGAAACAGGCTTTCAAAGACCCAGCCATTATTCCAGCCCTCTGTGCTGTCATGAGTGGCTCCCAAAACCCTCAGGTATTCTGTGGGTGTGGGTGTGATTTTGTTTGGGATAAGTAACATTTTCCGAATTATTTTGTCCAAGTCAAATGTTGAGTGAGTGTGCCATCTACTAGATAACATTTTCTTTAAATCAGTGGAAACCAATTAATAGAAAAAGTGCTTTTTACAATGGTGTCCTTCTGATACATAATACAAAATAAGTTATGCAATAAAAAGTGTGAACTCAACATTAGAATACATATACATTGAACACAACAGTAAAATACTTACATTTCACATGGACAAACTTATTAAGTAAAACAGGTCCATACATTATGTAAAATATCATTCAATAAAAGCTTCAACACTACTGAGGTAAACATTTCTCTTACTTAAGAGAGCTTATTCCATTTCCATGTTCATACATGGGCTTTTTTTTGTGCTAACAAGTATAGTATTCAATAAGTCTAGTTAGCGATGAACAATACAATTGTTAATTTTTAAGGATGGCTTTTGATGTTAAAGAGAGACCGCATTATTCTGTTCCGATGGTTCCTGATTACCACCGCACCTTCTCATAGTTAGAGCATATAACGATGAATTTTAAAATGTTCAGCTGTGATCCACCATTCGCAGCTTCCCTCATGACAGACAGGTGCAGGACTCATGGGACACCAAGCAATTTAGATTAGGTTCACTTATCTACAAATGTAACAGTTAATTGTACTCTTACAGTAGGACCTTCAACTGATTGTTAATCTGAAGTCTAATGTTTACATTTAAATAAGATATCTTTTTTTAATTGAAGCGTATACATTTTTCAACATGAGATTTGGAAGATCATTTCCCCCTGTGTGCTTTCACCTATGTAAACTAGATTCGTCAGTCAGCTGCAGTGATGCTGAGGTTGAGAGTGAAGAAACACTGGAAGAAGATTAACCCTAATGATAGAGAGAGGTTTGCTTTTTTGCCTTTTCATTGAAGACTTTCATAAAATTATGACACTAAACCATGTTGAATACAAGTTGTAATGTGATGTATTTCTTTATTCATGCAGCCTTAAGACAGTGGTGTTGCAGGCCTTCATGCAGGAAACCGAGTAAGCTATTCAGTTTATCTACTTTTCACTAAGTGTTTCTAGAGTTATAACCCACTCTTTCCTAAATGACACTGACTGAGGTATAGCAATGTGTATACCTGCACAGGTGAGATATATATATTAATGAGCCCTCACTCAATGTATCTTTATTTTGCAGGCACACAGTGCAGCACTCACTTTCCCAACTGTGCGCAATGATGGTTAAGCATGAGACACCAGATCGCTGGCCTGACCTGCTGCAGCTCCTAAACCAAGCCACCAAGAGCAGCAACCCTCATGATAGACAGGTACAGGCGTCATGGAACACCTAAACATTTAGATAAGGTTCAAATATCTACTTATTTAACACTAAACTGTATCTTAATGTTAGGGCTTAACATATCTGTGGCAAGTGATCTTTGTCCATATCAAATTGGGAATATCAACTGTCCTTTGTTCTAACAGGTTGGCCTCCTGCTGCTGAATAAGGTGATGGAGTCTAATCCTGAGCCTTTCAAGCCTCACTACTGCCAGCTGCTACAGCTGTTTACTGTTGTCCTGCAGGACCTCCAAAACCCAACAGCCCTGTACTACTGCATCCTCACCCTCACAGCCATAACTGCATACACTGGCACTGAAGAGATGGTGAGTCGGTCTTACACTTTGAATTATTGCATTTGGCAGGAACAATTCAAAAGCCTGAATAGCCTGTACAGGTGGGATAGATTTGTTGTTGACTGTTGTGCATTTTTCTTTCCGACAGAACCTCATGCGTTCTATCATCCCACACCTGATTGTTGCTCTGAAACACCTCATCAAGGCAGACCAGGTACATTTTCATCACAGACCTTTTATTTTTACAAGTAAAGCTGTTTTCTGATGCCTGTAGTATTTAATGCAGTGGTCGCCAACCAGTCGATCGCGAGTGTGGTGCGGGTAGATCGCGGACCGTTAAAAAAAGAGTAACAAAAGAAAGAAAAGTGCACCAGATTGATGCTTTCAACTTCAATATTTAAAAAAAAATCTTCCCGGGGGAGCATCCCCCCGGACCCCCCTAGAGGAGGTGAGGTCCGCCCCCCAATAGCACTTTACCCCTGCCTATATGCCGTGAGCTGCATTATAGAGCCTTCACTTGTAATTCAGATGCAATTAGCCTATAAAAAAGGCCTCAAATTGGAAGCATTGTCTGGGCCGTCTTTTTCACTCAATTCTGCAATAGGTAGATCTCGCCTTTCACCTCGGCCGAGGCCGGTGATCATGGGCTTAAAAAGGTTGGTGACCACTGATTTAATGGTATGGATAAATCAGGTCCCTTAATGATCGTGTTTATCTGTGTCTGCACAGAGCCAAGCCAGCGAGGCCATGGAGGTTTTCAACGAGCTCATGGAGAGCGAGGTGTCCATCATCGTCCCTCATATTGCTGACATTGTCCGCTTGTGCTTGGAGGTGGGAGCTGCTGAATGTCTGAATGATCTCTTACTTAATCTCAAACAAATATGTTTGAATATTTGAAATATGTTTGAAGGATTTTAATTATGATAACATATGTTAAATATCTGTTTTTTTGCCAGGTGGGCAGTGACACCACTCTGAACGACTCAGTGCGGGTGAAAGCACTGTCTTGTATTGCTTTCCTCATCAAGCTGAAGAGCAAGGTAACGTCACATGTCAGCGACTTTAAATAAATTACCTATATCTCTATTCTAGTCTTGATAAGATAAATGAATGTGGATAATTGATTGAGAGAATGCGCACGTCCCCACGTTTTATACTATTTTTTTTTCGGCTCATTATATGCAGTGACAGCTTGCGTGTCATAAACAACGTTTTTGTTTTGAATTATGAATACACATTACATTGGCTTAATAAAAACAATCCTTATTATTTCCTCTACTTTATAGACTGTGCTGAAGCAGAAGCTGCTGACCCCCATCCTGCAGGCCATTTTCCCTATTTTGATTGCAGCCCCCCCGCCTGGCGAGCAGGACCCAGAGGACCAGGAGGATGACAGCGGAGATGGAACAGACAATGACAATCCCAAGCATTGCTCTGCTCAGGTAGGGACACATCATGTGGATATCAAATGTGTTCTGTTGTGTAAGAACAATGACTTTTCAACAGCCCTCGTAGATTCACTGTTGAGCAATGAAGATTAAACCTATCTATTTCCTTGTATTTACAGATTATTGACACTATGGCCCTCCATATGCCCCCAGAGAAACTGTTTCAACAACTGGTAGGTCATGTGAATAAAGCTGTAAAGAATAACAGATATTTTACGTTCAGTTGAACATTTTAAAACTGCATTGAGCGTTTAAGTAACTTGCATTGAGTTAGAACCTTCACACTGTATTACGCTGTGTGTTGTGCTTTAGATGCCCATGACCCAGACCTGCCTGGCCAGTGAAAACCCCTACGAGAGGAAGGGGGGGCTGATGTGTCTCGCTGTGCTGGCTGAAGGATGTGCTGACCACATACGCACCAAGTAAGTCTGGTTCTCCATATACTCTTTATATTTTCAAATGAATGTGTTTTATTTGGACTGTTAGCTAAATAATACCAGGCGTGGGGATTTGAGTGTAATCACCGTTGGTCTGTATCCATGTTAGGATGCTGTCATCAGTGCTGCAGACGGTGTGCCAGAGTCTCTCTGACAGCAACCAGGTGGTGCGCAGTGCCAGCCTCTTTGCCCTGGGACAGTTCTCTGAGCATTTACAGGTGAGTTAGCACTCTGATGCTTTTCCTTTGCTCATGCTTGAGTGACAGCTCAGACCGTAGAGTACTAATCTATAGTATAATATCAAATCCCTTTATATTGACTCACTTTGATACAAAATACTCCTTACTTCGTATAGTTTAACAAGTGCACCATTATATTTCTAGTTCTACAGATACATTTGATATGATTGGAATACACTTTACACAGTTGTTCACTTTGTTTCCCCCTCTTCCCCACAGCCTGAAGTGAGCAAGTACTGTTCAGAGTTGATGCCGTTGCTGCTGGGCTACCTTTCCTCATTGAACCAGGCAAAGGTCGGCCATGTAACTAAGGCCTTTTATGCCCTTGAGAACTTCATGGAGAACCTAGGTAAGCTGAGGAAAAAGAGTGACACGGTACAAGTGGATCACTGCAAGAGGAAACATGAAACGCATAAACCTTTCAGACAGGATTTAATTAAAATCCAATGAACCAAAAAAACATGTTATGTGAAAATGTCATGATTAAGTATTCAAAAGGATCCACCATTTGAGTAGTAGCTAGAATCATCCAAATCTATCTATCACTGGGTCTACATGCTGTATCTGGGTCTACATGCTCTATCCATTTCTTCACGCTAACCAGGAGCAGATATTGAGCCCTACCTGCCCACCCTGATGGAAACCATGTTGTCTGCTCTTAACATCTCCAACAACTCTCCGTATCTTCTATATCACTCTGATTCTCCTCTACATCGAACATGTTGTCTGCCCTCTTTCATACTCCTATACATCTCGTGATGCAGCCTCACACAATCAGAATTGCTGTAAACCGCGCGTACGTCTCGCCTGCTATGCTCTTGCATATCCATCAACGATGTGTCATACACACTGCTATTCTTCAATCGGTCTTCTCACAATAACAGTGGTTTGTATTCCACACTCTTCTCATGTCTTTCTACATCAACATGGTGTCGCCCCTTCCTTCTGCCCATGTCCTCTTCTAGCATCACATGTGTCCGCCCGTCTTCTCCATGTCCTCTTTGCTACATCACATGTGTCCTCTTTCTTCGTGTCTCCTTCTAGGCATCAAGCCATGTGGTCCCCTCCTTCTTCAATGTCTCTTTCTACATCAGCCATGTGTCCGCCTTCTTCATGTCTCTTCTACCATCAACATGTGTCCCCTCTTCTCCATGTTTCTTCTACATCAACATTTGTCTCGTCTTCTCCCCATGGTGCTTGCTTGCTAGCATCAAACATGTGCCTCTCTTCTCCCATGTCTCTTTCATCAACACTGTGCTGCCTCCCCTTCTTCATGTTCTCTTCCTACATCCAACAGCGGTGCTCCCCTCCTTCTTCATGTCTCTTTCTAGCCATCAACACGTGTCCCGCTCTTCTTCATGTCTCTTCTACATCCAACACGTGTCCCCCTCTTCTTTCATGTACCCCCACCCTTCTACATCCAACATGTGTCCCCTCTTCTTGCATGTCTCACTTGCTACATCCAACATGTGTCCCCTCTTCTTCATGTCCTCTTCTACATCAACATGTGTCCCTCTTTCCTCATGTCTCTTCTACATCAACATGTGCCCCCTCTTCTCCGTGTCTCTTCTACATCAACATGTGTCCTCCTCCCTTCTTCGTTGTCTCTTCATACCATCAACATGTGTCCGCGCCATCCTTCTTGCATGTCTCTTCTAGGCCATCAACCATGCTGTCCCCTCTTCTCCCATGTCTGCTTCTACATTCACCATGTGTCCCCTCTTCTTCCATGTCTCTTCTACATCAAACATGTGTCCTGCTCCTTGCTTCATGTCTCTTCCTCATCACATGTGTCCTCTCTTCTTGCGTGTCTGCTTCAATAACATCAACATGTGTCCCCTCTATATCATATATATATATATATACATGTCTCTTCTACCATCACAATGTGTCCACACACATATCTTCATGTCTCTTCAATACCAATGTGTCCCCTTACCTTCTTCATGTGTCTTCTACACCACATGTGTCGCCCTCATGGAAAAGAGACTCTGGAAGTTATCAGGAAAAAAGATTCTCTCCTCTTTTTGTCCATTTCTTATAAAAACCTGTCTGAAATGAGCCTGATGCAGATCTTGGCCCTTGAGATGTCAACGATGTTTTGTCTTGTGTAATCCATTAGTCCAATGCAGGCAACCCAAGGTAACCCCACCCCCTGCCGCTCCTAGATGCCTCCCATTGAGTTCTTTGTAACCAAATGTCTATCAGAGGGGGGCCGTGGGGAGGGGCTCCTTTTTTTTTTCCATCTAAAGTAATAAGAGCAGAGAATCAGGCAGCTTTGGAAAAACGGCTGAAACAGAGGGGAATTATGGGTAATGGCTGCAATGATTCTGTTTGGTGTTTCAGCCAATCTAGAGACCGGCTCTTGCTATATATAGGTGACCTTCAAACAGACCTCAAAGCGACTCTCATGACGCTTGAGGGGCTGTAAATGCTTTTAGCAACTGTCGTATGAAATGTGTTGTGATCGTGCTGTAACTCTGCTGCTTGCCTCTCGCATTCTTGAACGAGGACTCTCTTCAAAAGATAGACTCTTATTCTCAATGAGACCTCCTCCCCTGGTTAAATAAAGGTAGAATAAAACAAACCTACAGTTAATTAGCCAAAAGTTCTGTAGTAAAGAGCGTTTTCTCCACAAGGGTAAAGAGGCGTTCCTGGAGACCTGGGAAGGAAGGAGACGAGGAGACCTGGGAGAGCAAAGGAGCCGACAGCCGGACCTCACGGTAACTCTAGACCTACTTCATTGGTTACTGAACGGAGAAGGGCTAAGGGTCTGA